>NC_083408.1:4974591-5078148 GCF_020745735.1 Hemiscyllium ocellatum
AATTGGAAAATATTTGATTTGATGTACAAAATTATAGTTTTAATATGGACTGTTTAATCACAGGTTATACAGGTTGATAAAATTATTTATATCTGCACATTATATTCAGAATTAAAAACAGACATAGGTAAGAAAATGTGTACGGCGACAGAGTTACAGAAGTGATAAAGCTCATTCCGAGCTCGTACAGAGATGGTGGGTTCCATGATCACCATCTTTGCTGTAATTATTCTGAGAAATGTATTAAAAGTTTCATCGCCTGAGGATACAAGCCCATTCAAAAAGATCACAGAAGATATCATAAATTATAATGTATTCCTACTGTTGGGATTCGCGCATTGAAGAGAGCAGAAACGGAAAGTTATTTTTTGGAAGGAACAGACGCCAGTGTAATGAAATTGTTACTTGCACAGGTAATGTGAAGAGGAATGGAGCACCTTGTCCAAATATAACCAGATTCAACATCTAGACCAATCAAGAAAAGCATAATATTAGAGATAATGGAAACCTGAAATAAAAGCACAAAATGGTGGGGAATACAACAGATGAGCAGGATCTGGAGTGAGAAGCAGAGTTAATATACTGAGTCGGATATGAAATTGCTCTGAAAAAATCACATTGGATTCAAAACATAATTCCGTGTTTTTTTTTCTCTGCTCTGATACAGCCAGACTGATGAGGTTCTGTGTAGCACTTTCATTGGTGCAATGGCATGTGGCAGACAGTAATGCTGGGCGTTTGCTTTCAGGAAAAAGGCCTGGGATCAGCAGTTTTCACAAATGCTGGTTCTAGGTTTTCACAGTTTGTCTGTTGTACAAATGATTTAAATGAGAGTCTAGAAGCTATGGTAAGTAAGCTTGTAGATGACAACACAATTGATGGCACAGAGGATAGTGAAGAAGTTTTTCAAGATTACGAAAGAATTTTGTTCGAATGGGTCAATAGATTCTGAAATAGGAGATATAGCTCAATCTGGATGAGTATAATATTTCTAATAGAGAGTATGCGTCTGGCGCATCAGGAAGTAGATGGTTTTGCTCCCCATTTCATGTGTTCATCACAAATAAGTAGTTCGTGAACTTTACGAGACCTCACCCTCTCCCTAGCTATACTCTTGCTCTTAACGTATTTCAAGATTATGAAAGAATTTTTTTCAAATGGGTCAATAGGTTCTGAAATAGGAGATATAGCTCAATCTGATAGTTAGCCTCTGGCTCTTAACGTATTAGAACAATATGTTTAGATTGCCCGTAACTGTTTCAGCTCATACTATCTTATATCCTTTTTTGCTTTCCTGATATTTCTCTCAATAATGCCCCCCACACTTTATCTTGATTAATAAATTAAATTGAATTAAGTTGTTTTTATATGAAGTAAAATTCGCTTTCATTCTTGAGTAAAACCACAATAACGTTTTTCATCCGTTGTTCATTCATGTTCCCAGCTTTACCGTTCACTCTAACAAGGACATAATGTCTCGCAACTCTCGTTGTCACACAGCTGAGCGTCTCCCACTTGTCAAACCTTCCTTTTACCCTTTAACAGTATACATCAATCAAAACTTGGAATGTCCTTGGCCGATGCCTTTAAAATTTGTGCTACTCCAATTAAGAATGCAATGTTAATTGACTTATTCTGTTCCATAATCATTTTGAAAGTTATATAATTATGACTTCAATACGCAAAGTGTTCTCTCACTTTTAAGTCAGTCACCTGCTCTACCTATTATAGGAAAGAAGATGTAGTTTTGCTCCTTCTCTGTAGAAGCATCCACGCATTGACAAAGTCAATTTTCTTCAAAACATTTAATAAAATCTTCACCACAAAACGTTAACACTACGGTAATCCCAGTCAATTTTTGGAAAATTAACATTTATCATTATGAAAACCTGAATGTGTTTACGTACATCTGAGACCTCCCTACATATTTGCTCCTCAGTTTCTTTTAATGATGGGGAACATATCGTGCAATCCCATCATTGTATTCTTTCCTTTCTTGTTTTAAATTTCTACCAATATATTTTCACTGGACGAGTTGTCACAAATGAGCATATTGTTCAATCTCTTCAGCGTGACCTTTACTTTCATGTCTTCCCTCGTTACTGCAACAGTTTAGTCCCTAATCATCCTCTGGGTGCTTCCGTTTCCTCCCACAGCCCAAAGATGTGCAGGTCAGGTGAATAGACCATACTAACTTGCCCGTAGTGCTAGGTGCATTATTCAGAGGGAAATGATCTGGGTGGGTTACTCTTTGGAGCATTGGTGCGGACTTAGTGGGTCGATGGGCCTCTTTCCACACTGTAGGGAATCTAATCTAATGTAATATAATCATTATGGCAGCCCTCCAGCAAGCCCTCTAAACCCATCCAGCCACCATATATCTCATTTTCTATCCTTCTTTGGCATCTTATTCCTGGAACATTGATTTGCCACACTTCAACATTTCTCAGTCAGGTTTTACTAATAGCTATTATGTCCCAATCCCATGCTGGTAAACCTGCCTGAGTTCATCAGCCTTCCCTGTAGGATTCTTGAAATAAAATTAATGCAGTTTAGTTCATCAGACATGCAATGTTCTCTGACTCTCTGTCTGTTCTTTTTTTTCTCTAATTGATGTGCTTTCATCAAATTCATAACCTTCTCCATCCATCCTACCATTTGCAATGCTACTTAGAATAACTGCTGTTTCCTTCTCTACAGATGTACATTTTCCCATGAAAGGTTGATGAAATAATCTTTCTCAGATATTGGTTGCTTTCCAGTTTAGATTCGACCAATGCTTTTTGGTCTTTTCTATTCCAAAAAAAACATTTTCCAAAAATTCTTATATCCCTGAACAATCAATCATATGCAATTGATTTTTTTCTTCCTAACGTTTTGTTCGTTCCCTTTGTTGATTATAGAATTGGGACCAAACAAGAAATGACCACTTTTGACTTTTTAAAAAAAATAATCTACCACAACGCTTAAATTTACTCTGTACTATTTATACTTTTCCCTAAAAATGACATTTCTACAAATATGTACCATAATTTTGGCTTCTCAATCTCATGTTTAACAATGTGCTTCAAATGTTTAGAGAGGTTCTTTATCCGAATAACGGGACAGCAACAAGCTATCCTGAATTTAAGCTTCCTGCCACAGAATCCCGTGTTTTGCCCCTGTCAGAGAAATCCCCTGTGGCAACAATTCTATCAAATCTTGTCAAACGCCTCCAAACATTAGAATCTTTCCAAGTGTTAAATAACTGATAGCTCTTCCATTTTCAACAGAGAGACTACCTCTGCATACGTTCCAATAACTGAATATCTGTTTGAGGAAGGCATAGTCAGCCGAGACATTTCAACTATCTTCTTATCTTTCCCTAGTCAGCAACTTTCTGACTGATATTGCTGGATAATAACGTTTCAGTGTTCTCGCCATCTCTTTCACAACTTTTTATATGGTCTTAATAATATTATTCCAAAAAGCAGGATTTTATATGATATCTTTCACTAGCGACAGACAATAATGTTTAAATGTACAGATATGCATACACACACACACATACACACATCAAATATGTAAGATTAAGTAAAATCAAGCATTTAGCTAAATAACTCTATTAATCGCCCCCTCTTCAAAACATTCCTCGATGAAAAAATTTCTTTTCCAGAGAAGAGCTTATATTGGACTCTCCGGAATGAAGGCAGAACTTCTTATTTAAAGCTAAACTGTTTGATTTTCCAAAAGAAAATGAAAACTTTTGCAATGAAAGAAGAAACATTTCAAAATATATACAGTATTTTCTAATCTTATTATATTCCACACTTAAAACCGGGACTTATTTTTGTCTTTTCTTTGTTTTCTTGCATGTTAATAAGAAAAAAATTGTGTGTTAATAGACTACCATGAATACGTTAACTGCAACAAAATAATAATTAAGATTTAACTATGCGTGCAATCGCATGAACCGCTGTAAGATCCATGATGTTCTGAGAACATTTTTTTCAAACTTTCTTTTCCAATATGAACAACAGTGGGCTTTTGTTCGAATACTTTGTTCCAATTGTGACGTTTCGTAATGATATGGTTTGGTCTCCTGCCGTGTGCTGAAAATCTAGAATTTTAGAGAATCCTTTTTCTCATCACGCTGGCTCTTTCAAACAAAATTATGGATAGAAATGACAAGTTTAGGGAACCATGAATGACAGTTAAAATTGTGAGACTAGCGCAGAGGAAATAGAAACGTACATAAGTTTGAGACGACTGAAAACAGACCAAGTTTTGGAAAAATATCAGGAATGTAGCACCAATCTGAAACGAGTAATTTAGGGGGTTAAAAGTGGTCATGACCTAACTTTAGCGAGCAGGTTTAAGTAAAATTCGATAGCCATTTATTCATCTAAAAGGAACAAGCGGGTAACAAGAGAAAGGGTTGGCGCACTCAAGGACAAAGGAGGAAAGTTGTGGAGTCATAGAAAACGAGTGAGATTCTTCATGAGTACTTTACATCGGTATTCATCGAGAAGAAGGATGTTGAGAGGAGAGATAGATATTCGATTACTCTCAGTAAAGTCAGCTCAAGTAAGGAGGAAGTGTTGAATAATCTAAAAAGCATTAAAGTAGTCAAACATCCCGGTCCGAATGGGATCTATACTGATTTTCTGTGGGATGCAACGGAACAAATAGCTGGGTTCTTGTCAGATATCTTTGCAGCATCCTTGAACACGGGTGGGGACATGGAAGACTGGAAAATTGCTAGTGTTGTCTCCTTGTTGAAGAAAGCTCTCAGGGATAATCCAGTTAATTATAGACCGTTGAAACTACGCCAGTGATAGGGAAACTGCTGGAGAAGATACTGAGTGATAAAATCTATTCCCACTTGAAATAAAATGGTCTTAGCATAGATAGGTAATATACCTTAGTGCAGTGAATATCATGTCTTCCGAACTTCGTAGACGTTTTTAAAGCAGTGACAAAGTTGATGAATGAGGGAAGGGCTGTATATGTCATTTACATTGATTTCAGTGAAACATTTGTTGAGGTTCCCCATGGTAGAGTGATGGAGAAAATGAAATATGGGTTCCACGGTGCACTTTTGTGGAAAAGTCAGTCAAAGTTCCATTAAAAAATGCCAGTAGACACAGAAAATCATTCACGAAATTATACTTTAATCTTGTGAAATCAAAGCTGTGACAGCTAGAAAATCGCTTCCCTATCTGACCAAGAGCCTTCTGTCTCTCTGTACTTTATGCATTTTTTTTCCTGCGCTTATCTGATAGCACTAGCATACCCAATCATACTGGCTTGTTTTGCTTTCCTCACCTAATAATCCTCTGCCACACAGGTTCGCTACATTACACTTAACCTGTCAAATTACAGTATAATCGCCTTCAGTATGAACTCATCTAGTGGTGATTGAATTAGCCTATAACAATGTGAACTACCATTATTGGTTATTGGTGCTCTGCAAAATTATCCTGTGCATGCATTACAACACTAAGTTAGCGACATAACTGCCAAATTAACTTGCATGCATTTACCCCTTTGATATCAACAACACTCATACAGAGAAAGAATACAAGGATGCTGGATGCACAAAGGCCAAATCGATTGCATAGTCCCAAAAGCGGGCAACAATAATTTCCAGGGATTAGAACTCAAATGATTATCCTTCTGCACCTGGAAGCACAGGCCAGCAGCTCGCACCACTCGCACTGGAAGAGGAAAGACAAGGTCTAAAAACCCCGTACAATCTAAATGCACATGCAACACATGCAATCAGGCGTCTCCATCGGAACAAGGCTTCAGCACTGCACCAGACATCAGATCATAGTAGTCAAGCAGCAGATCCAGAGCGGAAGATGGGGCTGGGTCAGAGTCTACTGAAACAATAGAGATTTGGTTCGCAGCAAGACACATTAAAAATATAAAAATTGAGGTAGATCACAGCAAATGACAAAAAGAACATCAAGCTACATGACACCCGCAACAATCAAAATCTTAACGAACCAAGTCCACAATTCACTCAAAATAGTATTCAACCAGACAAAAGACCGATGGCCGCACCCTGCATTCTCCTTATGCTGCTTCAGTAAATTCTGAAGCCTATCCATAGCCCGAATAAAGGACCCTCCAGGCTAGCAATGTCCCGAGAACTGTACACAACCTTCGCAACTAAAAACTGTGCAAGGCCTACCTATTCAGCCATGCTGTCTGACTGGTCACATCCAATTGTTCAACGAACGCGGAGATGGCATCATCAGAGTATTAAATAAATCCCTACTAATTGCAATAGGTATGATGAGTCACTCAGCATTCTTGCTAATACCAATGGCAGGGATAAGCGACTGACCTTGAACACATTGTAATTACCCCGTGGCTGACCAATATCTTCAACAGGCACCGCAGGATCAGTGACACACTCCCATTTTGGGCGGCGCAAAGTCGGCGGGGCAGAACATCAAACTGGCGAGGCAAAAATTTCATTGAAGAGCATCACACGAGTGCAGTTGCCATCCCAACCAAACGGAAATGTTGGACGCAGCCCCCTTCGAGGCCACACAGCCCCAGGTACCGACCAAGGAAAGAAACTGAAGTTTCATAACGAACTCAGCATGTATCATACGGACCCGAAAAGGAGTGGCATTTACAACACCAAATGTAAGTACACAAGTACCCTCAAAACTGCCCACTGAATCATTTTTCCTTTGGTGTTGAATTTTTAATTTAATCCTTTCATTTCATTGCAGAGATTTTTTATCAAATGTAACCTCTTTTAGCCATTTAATTAGTAAATCTAGAGTTCGTTTTACCCATTTTTTTCGAATATCTTACGATATCCTTTCTTACTACTGGAAATTTCTTACACAGTATTTCAACCTCAGTCCCTTTGTTCAACTTGACATGTTTTCCAATCAAGTTGATCGATTGCCTCTGTTCTCACAATTCATTTCCTTCTGCCTTCCATATCCGGTAGCACCTCGTCAATTGTTGTGAATATTCCATAACCCTACAACTCGCAATCGTCTCTTATCGGTTTAAAAGTCTTGAAACTCCCTAAGTTTCAACGAATTAAGAAAGACAATCTATTCTCGTTCGTTCAGCATGTACAATTCGAGGAGTGCATCTGCACAATACTGTAATCACTGATGCTTCTTTGAAATAGGTTTTAAGAAAAGCTCGATCTTAAATTCCTACAGTGCAAAACAAAATCAAATCACTCCCAGAACTCGAGTTCCGGGAAACAAGACATAAACATTTGACCACCAAGAACAAATTGTGCGTACAAACCAGACCACAATGGTTGAACTCGAGAATCTGACTCTTTCTCTCGAACACACACACACACACACACACACACACACACACACACACACACACACACAGTGTTTGTACAAGGTAGAGCTTCAGTCTTATTAACATCTAGGCCACTTTACGAAAAAAAAAACAATTCTGTAGCACTTTAGAAAACTTGCTATTCTCTACTATTTTACTTCTAATTGTCGACTTCCAATCTGCCGGCTTTCAATTTAATTGAAATGTAATAATACTAAAAATAAAACAGTCTTCAACAGTTCTGCCCATTCAGGCACCTGATATTCCTTTTCTTTCTGTTTTGTTTTTACTTATTTTCCTTCACTATTTCACGGCGGAATCCACGAAAGTTATTTATTCAACGTGGAATTTTGACTCGATCCCAATTAACCCCTTGCGCCTTTTTCCTGAACATCCTCAACCTTTGATTTACCATAAACCTTTTGGTTCTTTGGATCAGAGAGACTCACCAGAAGCTTTCTTTGCACTTTGCTGTTTCTGAGAACCTCCCTTATTTGACAAAATATAGCTCAGATTAGCAACGATATATTTACCCTTTCTTTTGTGTGTGGGTAACACTTTTATTCTGTCCGTCTCAGGAGAGGTCTCGCCAACCTTCGGATGCTTCAACCTCTTTTTAAAGGGAAACGTCCCTTCCCAGTCCCATTGGGCATGCCAACATGGTTGTGGAAGAATCACTCAATTTCTGAAAAAAAAACTTTTAAACGCAGACAATCCCTCATCAAGTTATATTTTAATTAGCAAAGAAAAACTGTGGCAATCAGATAATTGCTACCCGGTTGCTCACTAAACTTTTGTTCCGCTGTAGTTTATACAGTTGTATTTTGTGGGCGTTTTGGATAACATCAGCACAACCAATCACATTGGCTTGCGTTACATTTCTAAACTAATCATCGTCTGCAACACTGTTTCCCTACATTACAAATAACCAATCACATTATTTGGCCAACATTTTCAGCATTAGCTTACCTACCAGTGAATTAACTCGTCTAATGCAGTGCACGACCATTATCTGTGACAAGCGCCCTATAATATTATCCCGGGTATGCATTACATCACTAAGTTAACTACATAACTGCCAGAGTAACTTCCTTAATATTAACTGAGTTGGTTTTCCGAAAACTTCTAACAAACGTGGTATGCTGGAACATGCGATTAACTGACATGGCATGCCAATAAATTTACAAGTGAGAAATGTTGGCTTGGTCAGAGGAAGAAAAGATAGTTGTGGTGGGTTTTTTTCTGACTGGAAATCTTCAACCAATGGTGATCTGCAAGGATCAGTCCTGGGACTTTAGATTAGACTTACAGTGTGGAAACAGGCCCTTTGGCCCAACAAGTCCACACTGACCCGCCAAAGCGCAACCCCCCCATACCCCTACATTTACCCCTTACCTAACACTACAGGCAATTTAGCATGGCCAATTCACCTGACCCACACATCTTTGGACTGTGGGAGGAAACCGGAGCACCCGGAGGAAACCCACGCAGACACGGGGAGAACGTGCAAACTCCACACAGTCAGTCGCCTGAGTCGGAAATTGAACCCGGGTCTCAGGCGCTGTGAGGCAGCAATGTAATTTTGTATGTCTGTGTATATGAAGATAGGTGTAGAAATGGCAGTTGGAACATGATCAGTGCGAGCAGACACACTTCAGGACAATGATTGCAAGAAGACAGTATGAACAAATGGCAAGACTCAGAGGACTATTGACACATGGAGAGTCTCGAGTTGGAAGTCTGTAGTTCCTTCAAAGTTAAATTACTATAGCGTAACGAGGTGACAAAGGAGTACAACATACTTCCCTTCATCAGGTTAGGGAACTGAGCCCAAAACTTGGCAGGTCACGATGTAGCTTCATAATACATCAGTAAATTGGCAAATGTGACATTGAGTACAGTTGCAGTCACCACAGTAGAAGAACGATCTGAGTCTTTGGAACGAGTGTAATCGAAGTGTGCCAGGTCATTTCTTCGGAGGAAATGGAATATCTATCAGGCGAGGTTTGAGAAATTTTGATTATCTTCGTTGAGAGTCGGAAGCTGACGGGCGAACTGAGAACAGTACGCACGATTTTGAGAGATTTGGACATTCTCAATCTTTTAATCGAGACTAGAAGTATCAAATACAATGGTTAAGGTGGAAGGGGACAAGTTTATAGGAGACGGGAAAGGAAGGTTTTAATTTTGCACAGGAATTGGTAGGTATGTGGACGTCACATCCAGGGGAGAGATAGAAGCAGATATGGTCTCAGTGTTTAAAGGAGCAGTTCAACAGACACTTGACGAGTGAATGGCGGGCGTGGGCGTGATCGTAGAGGAAAATGAACAAAGTGTGGACATATATGATTAATTTCGAACTGCACCATTAACGCTACAGACCCGATGGATCAAGCACCCTGTCTCTGCAATTAAATCGTGTGTGTTCTGGAGGACGGAAGAGTAGTGTTGTCAGGTATAAAACACCGGAGCGGATACTTGCCATAAGTGTTACACCAAATTATTTAAAAATATAAATACACTGATGGAGAGTGGGGCCAGACAGTAAAGGACAGAGAGATGCAGTGACAGAGGAATAAAAAACAAAGAGAGAGAGAGAGCGGACAGACAGAGAGATGGAGAGTCAAACAGCAACATGCATGAAGAGAGAGAAGACTGACATGCAAGTACTTTGCAGTTGCTGAATTGGCTGGGAAGGAATAAGGCTAAGCCTGAGAAAGGGCATGCAATGATGTAAAGGACACTCTTACAAGAATTGAAAGGGCATGTAACGTGTGACAAAGGAGCAGAGTTTTAATAACAATGTCGCAAGGTTATGCTATAGGAGCACCCTCAGTTTCAATCGGAAGGGTTTTCTGGGAGACAAGCTCACTCACACTGCAGAAACCATGATACAATTCTAAGTCAGGGTTGCCCTCACTGCTGAAATCACTTCCAAAGCCAATCGTAAAGCCATTTCCTTCCCTGTTGTTGCTGCTCGCTAAGAAAGTTCCACCGCCATTGAAGTCAATCACCACAACCACCACTGAAGACACCACGAATGTCAAGCATAAGGACACTTTCAATCCCGAGGATGCCACTGAATGCAGCACTTCCGCCCTCCAAACAATATGGTACTTCGCTTGATGACATCCTCTGCCCCAACTTCCAACTCCAACTCTGAGCCAGGTCCTGAATGTCAGGCTTGTTGAATGTTTTTACCCAACCCTCACACTTCCCACTTAAAGAGAATGAACATTGAGTCCTCAGTTGAAGTCAGGCGCCATTTATGATCCTGTATGAAGGATTTCAACAGCTGATGAACGTCACATTTTGCTTCTGCTGCCAAAGGCTCGTTGCTTATTTTTTCCATCAGGAGTCCCATCCAACATCCGAGGATCCCTTGTCCTACGTCCAAAATGCTCCATCCACTTGATACACTGGGCTGCTCTGTTGCTTCAGCAGCAACTGCCAACATTTCATTGACCACCGCAACTTCTCCACTTCACTCCAACATCTCACTCTCACAATGCTCAGTCCTCAGACACCTTCGCTTCAAGCCCAAACTCATCATCAACCCACGGGACGGGAAGTTAGGATTTCGCTTTGTTTGTTTGGTGCACTGAATTCTAAACAGTTGAAGCCAGGTGCCATCTCACGGACACTTGTTCCTACTGCCTCTCAACCACGACCTCATCATCCATCAACAAACCATGATCACTCATATTATCGACAACCTCATCATCTCAGAGATCTGTCATGCACAGCCTTCAACCTCATCGTCCAGAAAAGCGACGATGTTTGGCCCGACCTCTCAACCAAAGTTTCCAAAGCTTATTGCCACCATCGAACGACTGGCTCCTCCAACTCATCCCGCACAGAACCGATTTTTTCGTTTCCTGCCAGTGTCCTATTCCCCTCGGTCCAGGACCTTCCCACATGCATTGGGAACACACTTCACGCCCTCAACCTCCTCCATGCCTCCTCCCTTTTGCCCAAAATATCTCATCTTCACCATGGACAACTGTTCCCTACACACATCCATTCATCACGGTGCAACCCTCTAAACCCTCCGTTTCCTCCACTCCCGCTGATCCAGCCATTATCCCTCCAGCGATACACCCATTCATGTGGCGGAACTGGTGTTCACCCTCGGCAACTTCTCCTTCGAATCCTCCCTCATTTTTCAAAACAAAACGGCAGCCAAGGCCACACATGTGGGCCCAGGCAAAGTCTGCCTCTTCGTCGTATATGTGAAACAATCAGAAGTTACCATTGCACCATTTCTCATTTCTGTTTCCATTCACGACTTAGATTATTCTGTCAGCGTCAATTGTGCGACTGTGAGGAGAATTTACGGTTCATCAACGTCACAAGCACTTTCCACGTTGACCTCAAGTTCACCCAAACATTCTCAGACACCTCCCTCCTCTTCATGGACCTCTCCATTTCCATTTCTGGCAACCAACTCAGCACATACATCAACTTCAATACTAACCAACACCACAACGACCTGAAAAACAACTGCACCCTCACCTCCTCCTGTGTCAATTTTGTCTCATAATCCTAAATCATCCGTCCCGACCGTATTTGTATCCAGTAGTATCAATTAAACTCCAGACCATTGTAGATGGCCTCGTTTTCAATGAGAGCAACATCCCAGTCCACGGGGTCAGACTGCCCTCCAGCGCATCTCTTCCATTTCCCGACCCTTGCCTTTGAACCCTATCCCTCCAATCACAATAAGAATAGAAATCCCACTGGACGTCACCTTTCCAAACCCAACTATACGGAAAGAGCGTATAATCCTCCGCCACTCCCGCCAAGAAAGGCAGACTCCAGCACCAGATATGTATTTCCCTCTCCATGACTCTCAGCATTGCGCAGTGACAATTCCCTCCGTGACTCTCTCGTTATGTCCACGCGCCCTTCCAACCGACCCTCTATTCATGGTTGCGGCAAGACCTGTTGAAAATGTGGTGCTGTAAAAGCGCGGCAGGTCAGGCAGCATCCAAGGAGCGGGAGAATCGACGTTTCGGGCATGAGCCCTTCTTCAGGAATGAACACATGCGCCAACAACTGCACCTTCACATTTATCCAACGGCCTAAATGATCCTTACACATCCAGCAGAGATTATGCTGTGTTTGCAAACACGTTACTTGCTCTGTCCATTGATCGTGATATGTTTTTCTCTACTTTGCGGAGACAAGGCGCCAACATGTGGAATGTTTCAGCTAACATCTCTGGAACACACGCAATTAGCAACCCCACTGCCCTGTGGCCTTATACTTATATTCCCCCTCCCACTCTGTTAAGGACATGCATGTACTGGACCACCTCCACTGCCACATACTTACCATACAACTCCAGGAGGAAAAACACATCACCATCCGCCCTAGTACTCTCGAATCACACGCATCACAGTCGACTTCGCCGGTGTTCCCATCTCCCCTCTCTTCACTTCATCGCAATTCAAACCGCCAACATGGTACTTCCCGCTTGGACTCTTCTAGTTCTCCATGTTCTTGCCCACCTTCTGTTCCGACCATTTACCACCACGCCCCAACTGCATCTTCCTGTCGGTTTACCAGCTAACCTCCACTCTGCATCACTACCTCTCATTTACCTCTCAGTCCCCTTCCCTGCTACAATCCTGATGAAGGACTCACGCCTGAAACGTCGATTCTCCTGCTCCTTGGATGCTGCCTGATTTGCTGTGGCTTCCGGGCACCACAATTTTCGACACCCAAAACCATGCTGGCTATTTCTACTCGAACAATGTTTTTACAAACAATTATAATTTCGAACACTCAGAATCCTTCCCATATTGTGCCCACCAACGACATAAGAGTAACTTGTAAGTAATTCTCAGGCTTATCCCTATTTTTCTTCTTGAACAACGGAAGAGCACATGCCAGTTTCAATCATCTGGCACTGCTCAAGTGAACGGAAATGATCATGGCCGAAACAAGCATGTCTTCCATCCCTTCTCGTGGAAGCCTTGGGTACAACCGGTCTCCCTACCGGATTTATATATTATCATGTTTGACAAAGTTTCCCGCATATCCACCTTCTTATCATCAACCTTTCGATAGTATCAGTCCCGTTCACTCCTCTCCAAACAAAATCCAGCTGTTCTCCAGCCTCCAAATGCAGCCTCATGAAATGGGGTCTGCATTAGAGGATATGAATAAGTAAATAATAAATCCGAAAGTGACTGGACAGAACGGGCTTATTGTGTATCGAGAAAAATATTTAAGTCATAGTTTAAGTGTGCATATTATTCACTACAACAAAAAGAATTAAGGAAACAATAGAGAGCCGAATGTACGACACACTAAATGCAGTACCAACGCCGCAGTTTTCAATTCACAGCTTGTCCGTTCAAAGAATTCACCGCCTCATTCTTGTCACTCAGTAAGGCAGTACACCCGTTGTTGACTGAGGAGATATGTAAATTCACTTGCACATTGAGGCTTATTCTGTACTGGACATTGTTCCGGTGTTGTCGCCAGCAGATTTGCGCCAGGAACAAGTTCCCAGTCGTTCAAAATAGACAGAAGCCATTACTAATTTTGCAGTGCATTCGCCTGGATATTTCTCAATGTTATTGAGCTCATTCCGAATTGATGTTGTGTTACGTGTAAAAGAAAGTATTGGCAAATATGCTGAGGAGCTGTATCATGGCAGCTCCGTGTTCTGTTGTCACTTGGTGATCTGAGCCCGAGGTATAAAACTCAATGTTTTTAGTTCGCACACATATATCATAAACCAACCCAGTAGCCAATGAAACCATGAAAGTATCAGATATACTAAAGAGCAAAATGAAGGATCTCCTTCCTTTTACCATTTCTCGGTCTTTATCATTCTCTCCAATGGTGCAGTCCTGGAACCCATGTCGTTTTCTAGTAGTCACTACATTGCGACTGTCAGTATATTGAGCAGCAAAACAAGAACAGATGGGAGAAATGAAACATGGTAAATGCGGTCCATGACGCGTAAGCAATTAAGCTGAGTTTCAAACCGCATTTCCATGGACCAATACCAATCATAAATCGAGCTTCCTGTGTAAAGCCTCGATGATGAGGTTACAAACACCCCAGTACTCTCACTGTTGTTAGAACCAAAGTTGGTGCTTTGTTTTTCATTGTAGTGCATTGTTTTAAGCTTTTCACAGCAACTGGGCAGAAAAAATAAATCAGAGGCGAAAACCACAGTGAGCCAGGGAAACAACGCTGGCTGCAAATTTCAAAGTGGCCATTAGAGAGCAAACACGTGTGATGAGCAGGCATGAATCTCGGAAATAATTTGCATCTATGCATCACAATAGAGAACGACCATGCAATTGTGAAGAATGCTTTTGAAGAAAGAACTGTTGGTGCTGGGGAGAGGATGACAATTGAAATGTGGTGAACTGAAGAAGACAAAAAAAATTCAGAACTTTCTTATCAGATACAAAGACAACGACGCAATTAACATGTCTAGACGGATTTTTTTGACAGTTGTCAGTATATTTTCAATGAGGAAAGCAAAATTTTGCTTTGTATTTCTGTTCAATTTCCTTTGGTCGAAATGGGAAATCACTTCTCATTGATTTACTTAATAACGTAATTGAGAAAGAAAAGCACGAGATCCATTTGAATGCCCGAAGTTAGGTGCAGTGAAGTCAGGAATGGATCAAACGTTTTATAAATAAGGCTATCCGACAGTATCAGAGCACACTTTCAGCGTGACAAGGTTATGTTTAAACTGAGGTTAACCGAACTAGACAAAATGTACTTGGGATCGTAAACAGAGTCAAAGTCGTAATTAACATTTCTAGGCTGAAATTTTAATCTTTTCCGCCATTTCTGTGGAATGATATTTTTTTCTCACAGTTTCTGTACAATTTACTTTGATTAAAAAAAACCTTATCATTTATTTACTCAGCACTGTAATATAGTAAAATAATGCATGGGATCCACTTGAATGGGTGAAGTAAAATGCAATGAAGTATGCAACTGGCAAAAAGTTTTGTAAATTAGAGTATCCAATGGTACAAGTTCGGATCTGGCACCAGTTTGAAAGCTCGTGAAGTGTGACGGCAAAACATTCATTTCGACGTGTTAAGTAGAATGAGACTGTGCTCTGCTCAGGCAGAATGCATGAGAAATGTGGGAATTGAATCAATATTTTCTAAGACGCTTGAAACTCCACAGCTACCTGATGAAGAAGCAACGCTCCTAAAGCTAATACTGCCAAATGGACCTGTTAAGTTAGATTAGATTAGATTAGATTAGATTAGATTAGATTAGATTACTTACAATATGGTAACAGGCCCTTCGGCCCAACAAGCCCACACCGACCCACTGAAGAGCAACCCAACCGGATGCATTCCCCTACATTTACCCCTTCACCTAACACTACGGGCAATTTAGCATCGTCAATTCACCTAACGTGCACTTTTCTTTGGACTGTGGGAGGAAATCTGAGCACTCAAAGAACACTTCCTTCTACATAAGATCAAAAGTTCCCATTCGAAGCTTTGTCCAAAAGTTACTAAATGCTGAGATTTTAAAAATTCTTCCTTGACACTCAAGCTATTATACAATATATAACTGACACCAGAATTATGACTTCCACCTGAATCCTTATTTTTATATTTAAAATGTTTTTCTCAATCAGTTATTCTTTCCCTGTATTAAAAAGATTACACTGAATTTTAAACCATCATTACGTAATTTTAAGGGACGGGGGCTACCACTCTGAAGTCTCTTAGTAGCCTAAGCAATGTTAGAACAGATGTGAGTAGATAAAGATCATCCAACATGATGCCAGAACACAAAATGGTTAAACTGAATAAAAAAAGTCCAAGCATAATAGGGAGCAGAGAGATGGAAATGAAAAATGGCAAAACAATTCCTTGGTGACTACTAAACATCACTTACCCCAGACTTCTCCATTTCTTCTTCCTGTAATTGAGAGCCATGAATACTGATGCGTTGATTAAGGGCTCTGGCCCGAAACGTCGAATTTCCTGTTCCTTGGATGCTGCCTAACCTGCTGTGCTTTAACCAGCAACACATTTTCAGCTCTGATCTCAGCATCTGCAGACCTCACATTTTACTCGTGTATTTAGGAAGTAAGACAGAGAAAGATCACAAGCTCAGACAGAAAAGACAAATCTCAGATATGCAGTGACATATGCCAAGGGACGTAACAGTCGTCACACAGTCACAAACAGAGTCTTGAATACAAACATTCTTCAATCCAGTACAGTAGATTTCATCATTATAGAAAGTACTTCATAAAACTTTAGATATGTTGACATTGAAAAATTGAAGGCGAGTATGAAATTATCTTTTGTCATCGTTCTCTATAAAGACAAATGCAGAAAATGTTCTAATCATGATATGGATAATAATACATTAATAGGAAAAGAACATCTAATAATTAGAATGGACCTGTTGAACTACAGCTTGGTGTTGTGTGATTTCTAGCTTTGGAAATAACGTTGGGTTTCTCAAGAGAGCAATGGTTATGAAACTCAAGTGAAGACAGATTGACAGAATTAGGTTGTTCGAAATAATTGAAGCAAGAATGGAAGTATTTCATTAATAGTTCATGCATTGAATAGTACACTATGTCAGTATGTTGTCATTCACCCTCAACTGCTCCATGGCAATTAACAACAAAGCACATTACAGGAGTCACACTTGGTCCATCCCTGACATCACCCTCTCCTGTCTTCACATCTCCATTTCTATCTCGGGTGCAATCTCCAGGCGAATGAGTGCTACAAAACCCACAGATTCTCATGTCCACCTGAACGACACCTTTTCCCTGCCAATAGTCGGCAAGCAGTCCACAGCATTAACACAATACTTCAGCCGATACTGCGTTTGCTTGGATGACGAGACATTCCACTCTGAAGCATCATAGATGTCCACCATCTTGAGAAACGTGTTTCTCTGCCCTGTCATTCACAGACCCCTCGATCGCACCTCCTCCATTCCCCACTGCACTGCTCTCAAACCCCTTTACACATATTAAAAGTAAGTTCACCCTTTCGATCACCCAAACGTTGACCAGTCTATACATTCAACCGATCATCCTTAAACACTTCTGACAACTCTAATTGAACCACACCACCAAGAATACCTTGCTCTCCACACTCCTCATGAGCACATCAAGTATCGTTTCAGTCCCCAAATGTTTGGTAACATTGCCCAGTAAACGCTCCCAAACCAAAGGTAACTTCCCATACGGCTAAAAGTATGCAAAATCTATTGGCACAATCCCAAACACTCACCTCCATCCTGGGTCGCAAACTGTCTTTCCAGATGAAATTGATGCTCCCCTGCTGCTCCTCCCATCTACTTTACGGGATCCAGTGGTCCCGATGAGATCTACTCGTCATCAGCGAAAGCAAACGTAAACTGAGGCCACGTTTCACTAAGCATCTCAGCCTGGTCAGCAGGAGCCGTCCTGACCTCCGAGTTGATGACTGTTGTAATTCCTTTTCCAGCATAACCATCCTTAGCCGCCTTCTTTGCCACAGAGTATCTGACTGCAGGTTGTGGGAAACGGCACGTCATCCTCTGCTTGTGGAGAACATAGCCTGGACACGCAACACTGAGTTCACTAATTTCAAATACCTTCCTTTCCTATCCCCAGCAACTCCCCCCTCCCTCTCTTCCATTACTCTAACCAAGAATTTCTTCCAGAAACTAAACAAATGCATTGTTCCCATCAACTAACCAGGTCTTACTCTCTATTTGATTTCGCGTCTCCTGTACACACCACACTGCCATCCTCAACCACTACCCAGCATAATCTATTAATACACGTGAACCCATCTCCAGGACTGAAGGAAGGTTACAGACGAAACATTGATATCTTCACCTCCTGATGCTGCCTGACTTGCCTTGTTTTCCAAGCCTCCTGCTTGCCTGCCTTGGATTTCCCCATCTGCAGTTTTTTTTTGTCTCTTCTGATGTCACACATAGGTCGAATGATTTCCTGGACGAAATGAAACAGGGAGAAAACCTGGCATTATGCGAGTTTATTTAATCTTTAAATTCAAATTTATCCACTATGAATGAATTAGAATCTATGTACATATAGAGATGCTTAGATTACGATATCTGTGCTTCTAGCAGAATTCCGTCACATTTGTTTATAGTTCAACGCAATGTGAGCTCAGCGGCCTGGTGGCTAGTTTGTTAGCCCAGCTACCTCACAGCAGGAGAGAGCCACGTTCGGTTGCAGCCTCAGACGACTGCTTGTGTGGAGTTTGCACGTTCTTCCCATGTGTGAGTAAGTTTCCTCCAAAATTCAGAAGGCGTGCACGTCAGGTGATTTGACCAAGCGAAATTATCCATTGTGGTCAGGAATGTGTAATTTAGATGCAATCGTCAGGCGAAATGCAGAGTAATCGGGTCCGGGTATGGATCTGAATGGGATACTCTTCGAAGTTTCAAGTGTAGACTTGTGGGGCCAAGTGGCCTCTTTCCACACTGTAGGGATTCCATTTTTAAAATAGAGAAAGAAGAATTCTCCCCGTGTGTTGCGTGAGTTTCCTGCGGGAGGTCCGGTTTCATCTTTAATCCAAAGATATGCAGAGAAGGTGAATGGAGATGATAAATTGCGCATAGTGTTCAAGGTTATGTAAATTAAGATGAAAAGTAAGGAGTAACTCGACAGCAACAGAGTAGGGAACGGATTGCTCTTCGGAACACACTGTTAGCAATCAGTGAAGGATTACACTGCAGCAGTGCTTCTTTAACTAAACTAACAGGAAATGGTTCAAGAGCCATATCAATTATTAATCCCCATGGCCTTTGATGTTAGTGACAGGTAAGTGAAGGGTGCAAACCAAGTTTAATAATTCCACACGGCCGATTTTTATAGAATTAAATTAAACTCCAGCCCATCAAACTTGTGCTTTTTCTATTTCTGTGAGAAAGGCCTTTTTATGCTCAGTTTCAAAGTATTTGGTTATGAAGATATTGATCCAACTTTGGACACAAATGAGGTTTAGAATTTCGGAATGGTAACAGGTTTATGGAAGAAACTGTGATACTGAAATTAATATAATAGCACCAAGTGTGGCCAACTTGCAATATCGCTCCATAAGACAGAATTCTGTCAAGAAACAAAAATCAGCTACTCCCTTGAATTAATGTGCATGGTCTGTTAGTTTCACAGCTTCTCTCATCCATCTCAATACCTTTTCATCTCCTCCTATCCCTTTAATTTGTTCTCCAGCCCTCGTTGTCATTTTATCTCAGACACTCCCAATTGACATTTTGTATCTCTATCTCAACTCTGCAAAGCACAGTCTCCTTTCAAACCCACGGTTGCTTCCTCCTGTATCTTTCTTCACTATGTCTATGTGATCTCTTCATCTTTAATCTCTCCTAATCTGTTACCGACCATGCTCGCTCTACTCACATCCATACTTATACTGACTTCTTCCTGATCAATTTCTGTGCCTGTATGTGCTCGATGTTATTCTCTTTATAAATTACAATGATCTCTGATGTTTGTCTCCCCTTATTTAAAATCTTACGCCCATCTGTTTTAGGCTTGGTTAATCACAATATTATACAACATCAGACTGATAGTCAATATTGTTAAATCCGAATAAACATAAGCCTCAGAGTAGGATGAGACCAATTCCAGCTTCCTCTACTTATGATAGGGACTGGAAAATACAGTTTTCCTTCCGAAAATATTTATATCAAACGATTTTTCGTGGCACAGTGACCCAATGGTTAACACAGCTGCTTCACTGTGCAAGACACGTCGGTGAAATTTCATCCACAGGCGACCACACGAAGTTTGTCCATTCTCCCTGTGCCTGCATGGATTTCCTCTGAGAGCTCCGATTTTGTCCCACAGTACAAAGGTGTGCACAAAACGTAGTTTATACGTGATAAGTAGCCCATAATATCCAGGGATGTGCAGTTTCGATATGTTAGCCACGGGAAATGCAGGCTGAACGTTTTGGATATCTGGATTGGACATTCTTTGGAAGATTGCTATGGATTCCGTGTACAGAATGGCCTGCCTCCACACGAAAGGTATTTGTTTATACTTATTCTGATCGTCAGGCTCACAATTAAAACCTGGCAAAAATTGATGACTGTCCACTCCCATCTCTTGGCTGGAAGCCTTTTTCTCAACAAAAGTACTCAAGGAAAATTACAATTCGTTAACCCTTTGAAGATACAATAAAAAATACATAAGTTGCTCATTTATCCCTTAGAGCCTGCATTGCTAATCGATTATTTCACCAACTCACACACCTGTATCCTAATATCGACATTACTGAATATTTCTGAATATACCTGCGTTTCTCTCACTTCATTGATCATCAAGGAACTAACTCGGCCGTCATGATTTCTTTTCATAAAAATAATCATTTATTAACCTGTGATGCCCAGAATTCTGAAGACTCACAACTGCCCCCGAAAGAACAAAAAAAATCACATATTTGAAATATGCAAGCCCCGTTTTGTTAAACTAGGACTGAATGCTAGAAATTATCAAAGCAAACTCGGTGTGTATACACCGCAATCTAAAGCAATGTAACACTGTGCACAGAGGAACTCACTTTGCTCAAATTTTAAGTACAACAAGGGGTTCTGAAATAAATCAATTTGTACTGCTATCAAGAACATACAGAGCTAACAGCGATGTTTTACATCAGCAATTTACAAAGGAGATAACCAGGGAACTGAACAGCTGCTAGAGTCGGAAAGTGACTGCGCTCGAACTCACCAATTACTGCATTTTCAATTTCTTAGATAAGAAGCTGGTTTAATTCGTCTGGAATTGATAGTTCAACATGATCCTCTGAATTGATCCATTCAAATAGGCCCTGGAATACAATTGAAATACATTCTCACTAACATGGCTGTGCATCTCCACATTGATATTCGTTGAACTTACTTGAGCAAAAACGTTACATCAGCTGCTATGATACCGGTTTCAAAAACATGGTGTAACTGCTCACGAAATAAAATTATAAATTGATGTCAACACATCTGAACAAAACGCACATCGCGAAATTCGTTAAGGAGTGATCCCTCAACAATGAAGGGTAGCTTCACGAATCTCAATGACGTTTCTGATGAAGAGTCACAGGACTCGATACGTTACCTCTGATTTTTGCTACACAGATGCAGCCATAATTGCCGAGATTCTCGAAAAGATTTTACTTAATTTTTATATTTTACAGATAGTATACACGTTTTGTATTTCTTTTAAAAATGTTACTGTTGTATTTGCCAAAAGTAGAGAAGTCACTCACAGAGTGAGAGCCGATTTCATTGTCTTCCTCTGATTTCTCATTGGATGTTCAACCTTTGTTATGATGCACCTTCGATGACATTGAAACTTCAGAAACTATTCCAGTGATAGCATTGGAAATTGTTGTGAATTGGACAAGCTCCGGTCATAACGTTTGAAGAAGATACACATTTTCTTCTTTAAAAAAAACGTTAACATGCAGCAAAGAATGTAAAATTGGCATCACTTCCACTCCATTAAATGGCTGACCACACGTATACTTTGTACAACTATTAATCCTCAACTGTTAAAATGTAGCAGCACCACCAAAACCATGATTTCCGAAGAAGTGTAACTGTACACGTAACGTTAACTCTTGTTACTCTCTCAAGATCTGCCAACCCTGTTTTTTACCCAATATTTGTTGTTTTTTTTCTTTTCTCCCTTAAACGCAGAATCTTCTTTTTAACCTGCTATCTTCAGTCATGGAGAAAGAAAAAACAAAACAAAAAGGCAATACTCTGCAGCAGCAGAGAGAATACGTAATGTTTTTCAGCAAAATGGACAGATCTGTGTCTCTGAGCTTCAATTCCTTTCCAAATCCCACCCCAACTTAAAGTGACGGGAACAATAAAAACCTGTTTACTGGTGAGAATGAGTCCAACCATATATGCTGCTTTTGTTTAATTCAACAATAGACAACAATTCAAGGATCTCAATGCTGTTTAACCACTGTTTCTGAAGCAGACATTGCAACAACATTCTGGGAAAATAATTTTCACGAGAGAACCAGTACATAGTTATTAGATTAGATTCACAACAGCATGGAAACAGGACCTTCAGTCCAACAAGTCCACGCCAACCGTCCAAAGTGTAACCAACCCAGATTCATTCCCGTACCCAATAATTACACCTGACTAACGCACCTAACACGATGGGCAATTTTGCAGCGCCAAATTACTTGACCACAAAATCTTTGGATTGTGGAAGGAACTGGAGCACTCAGTGGAAACCCCAGCAGACACGGAGGGAATGTAAAATCTCCACATAGACAGTTGCCCGAGGAGGGAATCCAACACTCCATAATCAGCTAAGATAACTTGGTGGAATGCTTCCTCAATAATACTCAAGAAGTCTCATAGCATCCCTGACAAAGTACGTGTCTTCTTTGGCAACATTTAAAATTCTTCTTCCTCGAATGCCTGTGCACAAGTCGCAGCAGGAAATAGTTGAGAGAATAATCAATACTGTTTAGACAGAGCCTTCCTGTTTAGACATACTCTCTATTGTCTGCAAAAGCAAGGACAGTAGATATTTCAGAACATCATCGGCAGGATCCGCACTAAGCCATCGTCAATCTCATTTGCCAAATAAACATGTCCCTGAACCATCACTGAATGGGGAGATGCTATGGCTTTGACAGGTGCATTTTATGCTCTCTTTTTTTCTGAAACAAGTGGGAGTTGAGACAGAATTGGAAAGTGGTCTACCTGGAGCCTACAAAAATAAAACGTTTAGGAGCCCTTGTATTTATTTAATGCAAGAGAAGAAGCCAGATGTGTGAGATATCCCACAAAATCACAGTTTTAGTTTCAGCTTTCTGGAGTTGTTGTGGTTGTGAAAGCTATAAGTCTCACTCGCTCTCTTTTTCTCCCCCATTCTCTCTCTTTGCCTGAATCTCCCTCCCCCAGCTCTCTCCCCCTCTCTCCGTCTTATTGTTTGTTCCAGTTAAACATTGAGTTGCTCTTTCTAGTGGTACAACTGCAAGAGAGACAATCAATGCAACTGAATTAGAATGTTTTCCACGTGTGAAGCGTATGAGGCATTTCTACATTTGAATTGCTAATAGCAATTGTTTTGTAGGGATTAAAAATAGGTCAGCCAGGTGAACTTCATAGAATATTATTTAATATGATTCAGCCAGCGATTATTGGCTGACAGATGCAATTAACATGTGGGAGGTTCTTTCATCTCTGACAGCTGTCTCTGAGGAAGACGAACTTTTGTCAAGTTAGACAAACTGGCTAAAGAGCTACAACAGAAACTGAAACACCTGATCAGCGGATCCAGACATTCTTTTCAGTCAACACAAGCAATTCTTGGACATCATCAGAAATATACACATAGACAAGGAAGAAACCATGATCTCATTCGATGTACCGGCACTGTTCACTTCTATTGACAAAACCCTAGCCAGAGAAACAATATCCAACCTGCTGGACATACAGAACAGACAACAGGACGTTGAACCTATTAACAAAGACGGCATACTTAAACTACTGGACCTGTGCCTCACAACACACTTCACATTCAACAACCAGATATACGAACAAATCAAGGGAACACCCATGGGCTCACCGATCTCTGGACTCATAGCAGAAGCAGTAATGCAAAGGTTGGAACAAACAGTCTTACTACAAATGCAACCCAAACTCTGGGTCAGATATGTGGATGACACCGTTGTAATCATTAAACACACAGAAATGGAGAACACACACCGGATCATCAATGCCACACTCACACGAATCCGATTCACGAGAGAGGAAGAAAAGGACAACCAGCTCCCATTCCTAGACGTGATGGTATAAAGAACACCGAACGGAGAATTCACCACGAATGTACACAGGCAAACCACACACAGACCAAGTCCTGAACTATGAAAGCAACCACCCCAACACACACAAACAAAGTTGCATCAGGACATTATTCAAAAGTGCCACAACACTCTGCAGCACACCTGAACTACAAAAAGAGGAAGAAGAACACCTATACAAGGTATTCACCAAAAACGGATACCCGCGCAATTTCATCAACAGATGCCTTAGGGAAAGAAAACAAAATGAGGACATTACACAACCCAAAGGACTGGCCACACTCCCATACATCAGGAGCATTTCTGAACTAACAGCCAGACTGTTGCGACCACTAGGACTCATAACATCTCACAAACCAGCAGCCACTCTCAGACAACAACTCACCAGGACAAAGGACCCGATACCCAGCATGAGCAAAACCAACATAGTGTACAAAATCCCATGCAAGGACTGCACAGAACACTACATAGGACAAACAGGAAGACAGCTAACAACCTGCATCCATGAGCACCAACTGACCGTGAAAGGACACTACCAGTTATCCCTAGTAGCCGTACACTCAGATGACAAAAAACACGAATTCGATTGGGACAATACCACTATTATAGGGCAGGCCAAACAGAGAACAGCCAGGGAATTCCTAGAGGCATGGCACTCATTCACAAATTCTATCAACAGACACATCGACCTAGACCCTATATACGGGCCATTGCAGCAGACAGCAACTGACAACCGGAAGCGGCAGATTCAAACCAGTATAAATGCCGGAGGAATCAGCACAGAAGCGCTTCACAAGAGGCTCCCAAGCACTGGAGATGTCACCTAGAAAGGGGACGAAACGTTTTCAACAAAAAACTCCCAGCCCGGCGAACAGAACCACAACAACAGGCCATGTATATGCCTGGTTGAATGACCAATACACCGCCCCTCGATCTCAGTGCCTGCCCAGTTGTGAAGCTCCAGTGTGGATTGATTCCTCCTCTGCATGAAATGGTGTCCAGAATCAGAACCTCGTCCACTCCTTCTTTCTTCCTCACGCGACATCTCTTTGACCATTTCTTTGTCGGATATACCTTTCTGTTTCTACGCTAATATGCAAGTGGCTCCGCGCATCATTCTAAGATCACTGCATTTGAGATCACACTGTTGCTTCCCAACACGCTGCTGTCTGCCTCGAGGTCCTCACCCTTGTTTTGCACACATATTGCTGGTGCCAATGTACCCGAAGACCTTTGAATATTCGCCCTCTGATCATCCCCATTCTGTCAGAATACCATGTTGCCACTCTGAGAGATACTTTCACCTAACCCCGAGAAAACCACACAACCTTTTGGACAGTGGAGGAAATTTTGGAAACCCGTTCTCCTCCCCTTACAATTAGTTCACGACTGTATTTCCCACATATTTTCCCATTTCCCTCTGCAGCGGAGTCAACGGGTTTCAAGCAATTGTCTGGTAGTACCGCCTTAATCCCGAAGGCTCACTCGTCATCCATAAAAATAGGTATGTTTTCTCTGTTTCTCTGGGGAATGTCCATATTCGGATAGTGTTCCTGCTGAGTCCCCTCTTTCTGTCAAGAGGACAACCATCTCCCTTGCTACCCGGGAATTCCTATCCTTCTGTGTGTCCTCATAGCGTCATCCCCATCACCCATTTGTAGTATCCCTGATTCAGTCTGCCTCACCGGTAATGAACTGCATTCCTAGCCCCGGCTCCGGTTTAGAAAACCTGCGCTCTAATGATCTGGGACTGGAGACACCACCAGTTTCATTGGTGGGTCCGAGGGCATGGAATTGTTTCTGCTTTTAATACGATAGTACAAGAGGAGCACCCAAAGATTTGAGCTCGCCTGGCCTGCCTTATGCACCTCAATAGCCTATATTGCAGTATTCTCCTCGACAACACTGTCTTTTTCCAGTGTGAATACTGACGGGAAATATTAATTTGGCGCCACTCCTGTCTCCTCAGACTCCATGCAAAACTTTCACTGCTGTCCTTCACTGACTCTATGCTTACTCAGTCATTCCTTTATTTCTGACATAGGTGTAGAAAGTTTTAGGTTCTCCTTAATGTTACCTGACAACCACTTCTCATGGCCTCTTCCGGCTCTTCTAAGCTTTACCTTCAGTTCCATTCTAACTAAATTGTAACTCTCAAGCGAAATAATTGAAACTGAATATCACATCCTCCTCCGTGCCTCTCAGGACAAGTGATTCAACTTGTTCAGTTAACCACGAATCACTAGCTTGACCACTTCCTCCCTGCCTGACAGGTGCAGACCTATCAAGGATCAGCATTTGCTCATCCTTAATCAAGCTCCGTATTTCATTTGTGCCCATCCCCTGAGCTTTTTCCCCCCATCCTATTCATCCTAAATCTTGCCATTCCCATCCTAATTGCCTTTCCACTGAGTTATAACTCTTGGCCTGCAGCACATAATATCCCTTTTCTACTGCAAAAATGAACGGAACCGAATTGTAATCATTATCACCAAAGTGCTCATCTATCTCTACAACTAATACCTGGTTAATTGCCTAATACCAAATCCAATTTAGCCTCAGCTCTTATTGGCCTGTCCAGATGCTGTGTTAGGAATCCCTCATGCATGCATTGTACAAAAACTGAACGATCTAAAGTACTCGAATGACGCAGTTTCCAGTTAATATTTGGAAATTTAAAGTCTCCAATAACAAGTAACATGTTACTTTCGCTGCCATCCCAAATCATCTTTGTAATCTTTTCCAGTACGTCACTGGAACGTTTTGGTGGCTCATTGAATACTCCCAAACTCTTGTTTTCTGTTTCAGTCCTCAGCTGACAAATCTCAGTCGTCGAGTGTTCATCAAATGACGGTCTGCTACCATAATATTGTGCTTGACAAATAATACTACACTTACCTCTCTGTCATCGCATCCCTACTCTGACGCTGGAACCTGCAACATTCATTCCTGACCCTGCTCTATCCATATCTCTGAATTGGTCACAACATCGAACTTCCAGGTCCGACCTCATGTTGTAAGTTCACACGCCATAATCTAGTTGTTCCTTTTCCTCCCTATGTCGTTAGTGCCTATGTGGAACAAGACTTGAGATCGCTCCCCCTCCCGATTAAGAATTTCAAAAAGACGATCGGAGTAAACGTGAACCTTGGCACCTTGGAGACAGCATATCCACTTTAAGTCTCTCTCCTTTCCACAGAAACGTCTATCAGTCTCCCAGCTATGGTGTCCTTTATAAATGATGCCCTTCTTTTCCCTCCCTTCCGTACTGAGCAACGTGGTCAGACTCTGTGCCAGAGATCTGAAACGCCTGGGTTGCCTCTGGTAAGTCATTCCCTAACAGTATCGGTAGCCACTCTGAAGAGCTGCGATTGCCGGTTTCTCTTCCACAAAATTTCAGTGACAGTCAAATGCAACAAAGCAACACCTCAGGGTAGAAACGGCCACACTGAACAAGGCTCCCCTTATGGCTGCTCTTTCAAAGGCCTCTCAAAATCTGTGTAAGGCATCGAGTCATGAAGAACAGAAACAGAACCTTGAGTCCAACCAGTTCATTCCAACCATAATCCCAAACTAAACCATTCCCACCTGACCAATCCTGTTCAGAGTCTTTTGAAACTTTACTTATTCATGTATCGATCCATATGTCTTCGGAGCGTTGTACCTCTACCCATATCGAAGGCTTCCTTTGGAAGTTAATTTTTCCAATGAATCACTTGCTATTTAAAAAGAATACCTCTCATGTTTTTGAAAATTTCCTCCACTCACTTTAAAAGACACTCTTCGCATTCAAATCACACTCCATTTGGAAAGGTTACCTGCTATTTATCTTATCTGTGCCCCTCATGATTTAGAGATGTTCAAGGCCACCCCACAACCTCCTACGCTCCAGTGAAAAAGCTCCCATCCTCTCTTTGCTACACAAAAACTCCATGTCCATCAAACTCCTGGTAAATCGCTTTGGGAAACTCTCAATCTTAATCATATACCCACTAACGGACGATGGCCAGGACGTCACATATTTCTTCAGCAAAAAATATCTACCCGTATCCTTGTTTCTCCATCCTACGACACTGCCCTAAACCCTATGTATGTTTTTATAAGTCTTGCCCTCAGTTGTGTTATCAAAATGCAACGCATTGTGTTTACGCAATTCAAACTCCGGATGTTCAGCCTCTCAAGCTTCTCCATTCATGATGTTCCAATTCTACAACTAAGCACTTGTACCCTCTCTCTCTCTTATCCTCTCTATCTATGTCTTGTTTGTACACAATAATGCGCAAAGTTTCAAATCCAGTCGTTTTTTGTGGCACTGAATTTCACGGACTCATAATTCCCCTGGTTGAACAGAAAGCGAAAGAAACACATGAACGTTCCTATCGGATCTGTTGTTGGGAACGCTTGTGCTCCTCTTCTCTTTGAACAAGACTTAACATAGCTCATTTTTGATTTCCTGAGTTTCCCCTCCATCGTTTGTCTGAGCTGAGAAGTTGCAGTCAGCTGGGCCTTTTGTGTTAGATATTTGCGACTGACAGCAGGCAACATGCATCACTTAGCGCTAATCAGTAGTTATATTTTGAAATCCTCTGACAAAATAGCAACTTTATTGCAGTTCCATTTTCGTTTTCGCAAATTGCCTCAGTCCACTTTATGATAAACCTGACAGCAACGGAATAATACGACTTCATAAGTGAGTCATCAAAATTTTAACATCTCCATTCTTCTTCAGAACGTTTTCTCTGTTTGCAACTGGAAAAAAAAATCACTTTCATCGGTGCCACTTGCTGGAAATAAGTAACCATGGAGGGGTAGTTTTGACAATCTGACTCAGAGAAGATTTAGAATGTACAGCACGAATTATGGCTGTCCCGAGTCAGAGATTCCTTCCTTATGAGTCTAGAGTTGGGAAATGTATTTTGAAATGTATAGCACTTAGTTGTGAGGTTAGAGTTGTGATGTGGCTGGGAAAGATAAGAATAAAAATGGGAGAGCTGCAACAAAGTGTGCCTCGGATTTCTCCTTCACTGTCGAATAAAGTTTGCTCTTCATCTGATCGAATGTTTTACATATGAGAAATGAAGATGGGTGCACGGTGTTTCCTGTAATGTGCCAACTTCCCCAAACCCAACTCATTGCCAGTCACTGATGGTAGGAACTGGCAGTTCTCGGGGTCAGTCACCTCCCTGTCTTCAGATCCGCAAGTGATCTCCTGGATGGGATCATTGACTGGTCTTTTTTGGCACAGGGTACGCCCCTTGAGGGAAATGCACACCATATCCAAATGGGAACTCTGATTCTCTCTCTCTTTCTTCGTGGATTTATGATCTTAATTTCGAGGCAGTGAGGAAATGTGGCAAAATGTTCAACCCGGACAAACGTAGATCAATCTGTCGGTGTCAGGGACGATTGTCTTGGACACAAAGCAGCGCTCCTATTGGACGCCTCACCTGTTTTGCTGTGCTATCTAATTTGTCATTGGACAGCAAACCCTTTGATCAGGCTATTTCCTGTTATATAAAAACAGGAGTTCATGTGGTTTCGATAGTCAGAAAACAGCGATGGCTCTCTTTGTGTTCCTCCTCCTTTTCTGCTTATCTCCAGGTAAGATACCGACTTCTTTGTAACATTTTCCTCTTTAGTACGTTGACAGAGAAGAGGAAGGCTGAATAGGTATCTAGGTAACGCCGTGACAAACAGCAGTTGTCGCTTTCCACTGCTCTGATGCTGATGGGGATTCACTGCTTTTTTACTGATCAAAGTGTAATCTGAAATGTTCCCTGCTCAGTGACAACGATGGGAAAGTTGCATTAATTTATCAATTCTATAACATGCTTAGATGTTTGTATTCATATAATGCGAAATTCTGAGAGAGCTCATAACTCGGTAAAGCTTCCTCAGTTGTGTGGTAAGAGAAATGACATTGTGATTATTCAGATGGTGATGAAGGGGAATGATATTACACCTCGACGCAATCCTGGATTGTCCTAAAGTTCTGGATCCTCCAACTCAATTCTCTACAGTCAACAAGAAAATCTGTGAATCTTCCACCTCCGAGCTTACCTTTACAGTTAGCTTGGAAGAGAGGGGGAGAGAGAGAGAGAGAGATAAAGGCCAAAACTACTTTTGAAATCTTTATGAAGGACCTTGCTGCCCAGTGTTGTCATTCTCAATCCTAATTCTCTTTCCATCAGCCCCAATTCCATTACCCTGATGAACCAGTGACGCGTAACGCTCATTGATGCATGTCTTGATAGATGCATTGTTAGAAATGTCTGTAAAATGTTTCGATTGCTCTGTGCAGGAGGAAATGTGTTCTGAAGAGGGTATAGTGGACCTGAAATATTGACCATACATTCTCTAACTCCACAGCTGCTTCCAGAGTTGCTGAGTTTCTAGAGCAATTTCACTGTATCTTCTCCACGGGTCTTGAAATTACACGCACTCCCGAAGATACACATCGAGAGAACCACTTTTGTGCTCTTTAGTCTGGATCTCTTTTTTAAAAAAATATCCGTAGCCCCCACTCCGCAGTCAACTAAAATATGGAAACTGGTTCATTCATTGTCTGCAGGGAAACATTCCCTATTTAATCAGAATCTCTCCCATGTCTCTGACTTTTAGATTGGTCAACAATGTCATGTCAACTGTGTGAGAACATCTCCCTTAAGCTCCAGTCGCAATGGAGGGAAGGTGTAGACATGGAAACACTGCAGCAGCAAGTCTGCAATTCGCTCCCTCATGAATCCAATTTGATGGTGAGTTTCAGTAAGAATGAGATGGAAGGTTCTGGAAAAAATATAACGGGAGGAAAATGAGCTTATTTAAGGAAATATATCGTTTGCTTGAAGACATTTCAGGGAAGGTGCACCAGGATGATCCTTTAGTATGGAGGGATTGATTAATGAGCAAACGCTAAACAGGTTGGGACGTGAGGTTTTGGCAAGACAACCCAGGGTGGTCTTACACAGTTTATGCTAGAGCCTGGGGAATGCTGTCCAACAGATAGGCCAAGGGGTGCAGGTACATATTTAATTGAAGTGAAGTCACAGGTAGACAAGGTGATGTAAATGTCTTTTTCGAGCACGTCCCTGCAACGGTCAGAGCATTGAGCGCAGGAGATAAGATGTCATGTTAGAGCTGTATGAGACTTTGGTCAGACCATTTTCGGAAACTTTACATCATTCTGCACACTCTGCTGCAGGAAGAATAATAATAAACTTGAAAACGAGCAAGGAAAGATTTACAAGGCTGTTACAGATTCTGGAAGGTATGAGTTATAACGCGAGGCTGGATATATTAGGAAGTTTTTCCCTGGACTGTTAGAGGATGGGTGGGAGCCATAGTAGTCAATCATAAGGCACAGAGATGAGACAAATCGCCGTTATCAGTGGGATGGTCTAAAAATCAGACAGCGTAACGTTAAGGTGAGTGGCAAAAGACTTAAATGAGAAGTGAGGGGTAACCTTTTCATACAAAGGGCGGTGCGTGTATGCAGCGAACTAATCGTGGAAGTGGTGGAGACTGGTACAATTCGAATATTCAAATGCATCTGCACGTAATCAGCTGAACAGTTTTCTGACTTGTCAACATCTTGGTTCTGACAGTGCATGGATTTTGTCAAAGACCACATGAAGTTGATCACCAAAGCAGTGAAGATTCCGGGCACTTACGATCTGTGTGGGGTGAGTATCACAGAGTAGTCATTCACCACACTATTTGACTGATGGCCAGCAATTGCAGTCCTCCTATTTCACCGCTCTGTGTACGTCAGACAGACAGAGACACAGAGAGAGAGAGAAGGTGATCTCGCAATTAACTGAAGGGAATGCAGAGAGTCAGTGGGCCAAGTTGCCCTCCGCTCCTTCACTTTTGGACTGCTCTCTGCTCCTTCACTTTTAGACAACTGGAAGTTCAAAGGAACTTTATCTCTTCAACCTCTGTATCAGTCACAGAGTGTGGACGAGACGTTCTGTCATCCCATTGCAGTTTCCTGCTGAGGCAGAGCCTGAGATTTTCGCCCCTGTTCCTTATGGTACAGATTACCCCCAACCACAACTCTTCTACACACATACACACAAACACGCACACACACAGACAGACAGACACACACACCCTCTGTCACATACGCACGCTCTCACGTCCCCTCCTTAAACCAACACTCTCTCACAAGCACTCACATACACACACTCGCAGACACACACAACTCACTCTGACACACTCATACACTACTCATTTGTGCACACATTCTGAATCCAACCGACATGCAGTTTCATACTTACACTCTCTAACACACACACTCACACGAACATGGACACTCACACATCCCATATACACACAGACACGCACCAGCACATACACACTCACTCACACTAACACAGACCCACACACACGCACATGAACATGAACACAAACTGGGTATGTAGATGTTATGGAATTGATTTGCACAAACCATAGTAAATGCTCCATAAATTTTCTGATTGGAATATGAGAGAATTTGTCTCGATAAAGGAGAGATGAGGCCTAAGTGCAGACAGGTGCTGCTAGGCAGCAAATGCTACTGTTGAAAGGTGAGAGAGGTTCCAGAATTTGAATGGTCTTCGCATGTTCCTGTGTTTTATTCGTGGAGAGGAAGAGTTAGTGTTACACCAACTGTGAGAGGGATCATTAAAGACTAAATGGTCGTCTTCCTTATTGCATTGGACATGAAATTGAGCGAGGCTTCGAATTAAATAACAACAGCCGATTGAAGGAAAATATTTTATTACCTAAGAATATTACATCAGGGAGGAAGCTGTACAGAGAGGGAGCCGTGCTTTTTAAAGGAGTCAAAGATTTTGTCAAGAGGAATGAGAAAGCTTATTTTAGAATGAGTCGTGAAGGCCCAGTTCCAGGGCGTGAGAATTAAATGTTAGCGAGGAAATACCGATTCAGAAAAGTACGAAGAGCCAAGAGGGGACATGAGATGTCGTGGGCAGATTCGATAAAGGAAAAGTATCAGGTTTTCTATAGGTATATCGGTTTATAGAATGGCGAGAATAAGATTAGGGTCAATCAAGGATAATAGTAGGAAGTTGTGGGTGGAGTCAAAGGAGATAGGCCAAGTGCAAAAATGAATATGTCTCCTCAGGAAACATGTTGTCATGGAAGAAACTGCGATTCACGCTAATACACAAGAAGGGATTGAGATTCTCAAGGAGGAGATGTTCGCAATTTTGTATGTGCGGTAGACCGAATGGGATTGATCCCAGAATTCCCTGCGAAGCCAGGGAGGAGATTGCAGAGCCTTTGACTTTGATCTTTATGTCGTCATTTTCTGTGGAATTAGTGCCGGAAGATTGGAGGATTGCAAATGTTGTTCGCTTGTTTAAGAAGGGTAATAGAGGCAACCATGGCAATGATAAAGCAGTGCGCCTTATTTCTGTTGTGGGCAAAGTCTTGGAAAGGATTGTAAGAGATATTATTTAAAATAATCGAGAAATGAATAAATCGATAAGAGATAGGCAATCCGATTTTGTGAAGTGTAGGTCGTGCCTCACCAAACTTATTGGGTGCTTTGAGTAAGTGACTGAAAAAGGAGATGATGGTAAGGCGATTGATGTGGTGGCTATGGATTTCAGAAAGATGTTTGGCAAATTCGCTGCTGTGGTTCTTGCATAAAATGTGGAGGCGAGGCTTTCAGAGTGATCAGGCAGTTTGAATCAGAAATTGGCTAGCTGCAGGAGACACAGAATTTGGTTGATGGGAAATGTTCATCCTGGCTTTCAGCTACGAGTGTGCACGGCAATGATCTGCTTTGCAGCAACAACTGATATTAATTTTTTTCATAAATGACCTCAATGTGGGGAAAGTATCATGAGATTGTAAAGTTGTGGAAGACCCTGTGTTCGTTAGAGTTGTGAATCGTGCTGAAGGTTGAAGTAACACAAATGCGCTAATGGTACGAAGATTGGTAGGGCAGATGAGTAGAGAGATCACACTTTCCATGAACGTTTATACATGGGTGTAGCCATCCAGGTTAAGAGGGTAGCTCAGAAGACATACCGTGTGGTAGCTTTTATTATGAGAGGGACTACATTTCAGAGCCATGAGGTGATGCTTCAGATGGACAGAACTCTAGTGACGCTGCAAATTTCAGTATTGCTTGCCGTTCTGGTTCGAAGATGAAAGTGAAAGTTGCACAAAGGGTTCAGAGGACATTTACCAAGATGCTGCCTAATATATAGAGGGAAGGTCTTACGAGGAAATGCTGAGGGATTTGAGGCTGTTTTCGTCAGAGAGAAGAAGGTGGAGAGGCGGCTTATTAAGTCGTATAAGGTAATCAGAGGGTTAGATCGGGTGGACGGTAAGAGCATTGGTATGTGTATGGAATGAGCTGCCAGAGAAAGTGGTGGAGGCTGGTGCGATTGCATCATTTGAGAGGCATTTGTGTGGTACATGAATCGGAAGAGCTTGGGGACATATGGGCCGGGTGCTGGCAGGTGTAACTGGATTGGGTTGTGATATCTGGTCAGCATGGACGTGTTGAATCAATGAGTCTGTTTCCATGCTGTACGTCTCTATGACTCTATGAATCTATGATTGTTAAAATGGGGGGATGAAGCTTTGAAATGAGGTTTGATCGATGTGGCACAGATGTCAAACGTAGTAGAAAAATAGAAAAAAAATACAGCGCAGTACAGGCCCTTCCACCCTCGATGTTGCACCGACCTAAGCCTACCTAACCTACAGTAGCCCAATAACCTCCATATGCTTATCCAATGCCCGCTTAAAAGACCATAAAAAGGGAGAGTCCACCACTGCTACTGGCAGGGCATTCTATGCACTCCCAACCCGCTGAGTAAAGAATCTACCCCTAACATCTGCCCTATACCAACCTCCCTTTAATTTAAAGCTGTGTCCCCTAGTAACAGCAGACTCCATGCGCGGAAAAAGGTTCTCACTGTCAACCCTATCTACACCCCTAATCATCTTGTACACCTCTATCAAATCTCCCCTAAACCTTCTTTTCTCCAATGAGAACAGCCTCAAGTGCCTCAGCCTTTCCTTATACGATCTTCCTACCATGCCAGGCTACATCCTGGTAAACCTCCTCTGCACCCCTTCCAGTGCCTCCACATCCTTCCTATAGTATGGCGACCAAAACTGCACACAATAAACCAGAAGAGGCCGCACCAGAGTCTTATACAACTGCAACATGGCCTCAGGACTCCAGAACTCAATTCCTCTTCCAATAAAGCCCAGTACGCAATATACCTTCTTCACAGCACTAAGGTCATAGGGAGTGCTGCTGAGCAAAGAGACCTTGGAGTGCAGGTTCATAGCTCGTTGAACGTTGAGGCAGAGGTAGATAGGATAGTGAACAAGGCGTTTGGTATGCTTTCATTTATTGGTCAGAGTACTGAGTCAAGTAGTTTGGAGGTCATGTTGTGGCTGTAAACGATATTGGTTAGGCCACTGTTGGAATATTGCGCGCAATTATACTCTCCTTCCTATCGGAATAATGTTGTGAAACTTGAGAGGGATCAGAAAAGTTTTAGAAGGATAATGCCAGGTTTGGAGGATTTGAGCAGGTGGGAGAGGTGGGACAGGCAGGGGCTGTTTTCCCTGGAGCATCGTAGGGTGAGAGGTGACCTAACATAGGTTTACAAAATTATGAGGGGCATGTATACTGTAAACAGGCAAAGTAGTTTCCCTGGGGCGGGGAGTCCTGATCTAGAGGCCATAGGTTTAGGGTGAGAGAGGATTTTTTAAATATAAAATAGACCTATAGAGCAACTTTTTCACAGAGAGAGTGGTATGTGTATGGAATAAATTGCCAGAGGTAAGTATGGAGGGTGGTAAAATTGCAACAGTCAAGGGGTTGGCGGATTATGCGCCAGGTGCTGGCACGTGGGACTGGATTGGGTTGGCATACCTGTTTGGCATGGACCGAAGCTTCTGTTTCCATGCTGTATATCTCTACGATTTTATAATTTGTAACAATTTCGTTTCCAGCATTGATTCCAGGGGCACACTGGGAGTCATTGGTTGCCAATCCCAAAACAGACATCGCTTTCAATTCATTTACCAGTCATCTATATAGCTCTCAAAATCTGTCATGTGAATATGCTCAATAATATTTCAATCACGAACTCGAGCAAAAGAATAAGGTGAAAGGTGTTCCACCTGAAATCACTGGGTCAATTTCAAATAATTCTAATCCCGACATTACTCGAAATGAACAATGAAGAATTTCTTGAAAATTTGATTAAATTATTGATATACCTTCAAACGAAAATCAAAATGAGCTCAAACAGTTGTAACAATCACCTGCATAGACAGATGTGAATAAGCAGGGAACAGATCATTCATCATGCAGATATAGGAAAAGATGTTCCTTTGAAGCAACGTTCTGATAGGCTGAATACTCTACAACACATACAGCTTCGAAAACGATTGTAACCATGTTCAATGAATATCTAAAAGTTGAGAACAACGATCGCAGTCCATTGCTGCTCCTATCCAGGAAAGCAGTGTGGTGCTTGCTCTGTATGGTTGACGAGAGACTTGTGCTTCCATTAATGTCACCTTTGTGGATTTGCTCACAGGAACTACAACTGTGTCCTTGGCTGGTCTGTAGACGTATAGGTGGATGTATCAATGAAAAGTGGTGACTTCCCTCCTGAGTTTCGTCCATAGAAAACCCATCCAGTGTCAGTCGTTGTGTCGAATATGGAATATTTATGGGCCGCAGCCTGACAGGGAACTTTAACCATTTCCAAACAACAGAACATCTGTCCGTAAAATAAAACGATATGGACAAACTACAGGCAAAGTGAATTGCTGCCATTTAGTAAACAATATTCGCATCGACAAGATAGGCCGAAGCATCTGTTTCCATGCTGTATACCTCTGGGAGCCTTTGAACAATTCTCTATTCATTGAGCTTGACCTTTCAGCAATAGGAGCCAAGAATAGAGACCTCCTTCACCCTCTCCCACTTATTGTGCCTTCCTGCCAAGTTACCCATCACCCGATACCCCAGAAAAGCACCATTCTCTTCCATGCTCCGCAAACTCAAACCTGTGATGACTGATATTCACTAAGGCCATAACCAGACTGACAAATTGTCTGCACTTAATGCGGAACCCTCCTCCTTTTTTGTCACTGCATTCACCCCCATAATAGCTCTGGGATAAAACGGTGCACCATCTCAACCTTGTCACCGTCATTCCAGCGTGTTCACCTGAAGGGTAAGACTCTGGTTAAAAGTTCACGCAAATTGGTAACCAGTGGTGAAAATAGTGCCCGATGACGTCGATACCACATGTGCAGATGAGTGGGTGAATTGCTTCAAACTCACAGATGACTTGACCTTTCGATCTCTTTGCGTCATTTAGAGTGTTTATTTCTATGACGTCATTGCATCTCCCAGCCCCGTCTTACCTTTACAGTGTCCTCAACACCATACAGTTTTACGGATGGTCTATGTCTCTCAAAGTATTTCTGCATTTTCCTGACATGTCTGCATTCTGTCCATTCCTCCTTCTTTCAGAAAGCTTGCTTTTATATGTGGTATGTCTGGTTCGAACGACATTCTGCAAAATTAAAAATGCATTTCCACGTCAAGGTATCACAACGATATTGAAGCAGAATAAAAAAAGTGATTATATATTTGCTTCGAACCCTCATTGAGTAATATCACCAATAGTTTAGTCTTTCTGCCTGTTGTACATTTTTATTTATGTTCTTTTGCCTGCCTTTACAGTTTGTCAGTAATCACTCACACATCGCACTCACTACCGTTGTGTACAAGTTGGTTATCAAACTAAATTATTGCCTCGCCCTTACCTCCAAAATAATCCATTAACTGGGTGTCCTGTGTTAAGTTCTGGGCAGAAGATTGTTGGAAATGTGTTGGAGAAAGTGCAGTGGAGGGGTCCCAGATTGCTTCGAAAGCGAGTTTTGAAAATGGGAGTGCTAAATTTGGAGGGGAGAGCGGAAGGCAAGAGAGGGTTAGATAGAGGATTTCAAGACTATGAAATATCAGCACAGAATAGCCATGAAAGCATTGTCTACCTTTCTTTAAAAGGCGAATGAGTGAAATGGCTCAGTTTTATAATTACTTTCAATGGATCTTGTTGAGAGTATAAACTTTCTCATCCAGCCAGGAGTTGCGTGGTGGAATGGTGTGTCTGGAAATGTGGGGAAGGCACGTTCACTTGAGTACATTCAGTAGAATGCCTTGGATGGGAAATGAGAAGCAATAATCCTGAGTCATCCTGACATCACTGCTTTTGGGATGCACCTGCTGTGCTTGCTGCCTGATACCAAACCATCTGCTTTGAGCGTCATGTCCCTTATGTTATACGCACATTGTTGGTATGAATGTCCCCCTTGACTATTGACCTTCCCCCTAAACCAAACAGTAGGGTCTTTATAACCTCAGGGCTTCCGTATATTTGGATCATGTCTTTCGACACTTCTTGCCTTTCCCCTGTCCAGTAAAAACTAACATGATCATCGATCTTGATTGATCGTTGCTTCTCCTCCTTCCCTCGACAGCCTATTGGCAATCCAACAGGATCTAAAGCAGTATCTCCTTCTCTAGTGAATGGCCAGAATCTGGCAGTATACCTGCTTCGTCATCTCACTACTGCACTCCCCTTCCTGTCCGTGCAATCCTATACCATTGTTTTACTGCTACCCCTCTCCAACCTCTGCATAAATTGCAACATCCGCCGATATTTCTGCCATCTACAAATGGAGCCCATCACCAGTGATATATTTCCCTCCACTCTACTATCTGCTTTCCGCAAAGACCGTTTCCTCCACGATCATCATGTTAGGTTCATGCTTTGTAACAAACCACCCTCCCCGTCGAGCAGATTCCCCTACCACCGTAGGAATTGATAATGTAGCGACCACCCCTACCCCTCACCTCCATCCAAGACCCCAAGAAGACTTCCATATCCATCAACGTTTCACCAGAGCTTCCACACATGTCATTTACTGTATCTATTGCTTATAATGTGGTCTCCTCTATACTGGGGAGATTGGACGCCTTCAAGCTTAGCGCTTCAGAAATCTTCGCCGGGCCACCCGCACCAATCAACTCCACCAGCCCCTGGTCAAACATTTCAACTCTCCTTTCCACTCTTCCGAGAACTTGCAGACCCTGGGACACCTCTATTGCCACTCTCTCACGACCCCACGCCTATAGGAACAATGCCTCATCTTCAGCCTCGGGAACCTTCAACCCAAGGGCACTGATATGGACTTCGTCATTTTCTTCATTTCCCTTCCCCCATCTTACCCTAGTTCCGATCTTACAACTCAGAATCGTCCACATGTCATATCCCTCCTCTCAATCTTCATTCTCACCTATCTGTTACACCACCCTCTCTGACCTATCACCTTCAACCCCACTTCCATCCATCTATTGCACTCTCACCTGTATTACTCCATAGCCCACCCCGAATTTATCTCTCCACACCCGAGGCTCCTAGGTTCATTCCTGATGAAGGGCTCCTGCCCAACCCGTCGCTTGCCCTGCTCCTCGATTGCTGCATGACCTGCCGTGCTTTTCCAGCACCACACACTTTTGACATGCTTCTCCTTTTCGTCCAGTTTACCCAAAATTCCTTCAGGCTCACGAATGTTCCGCGATATTCCCAGCCGCCGCTCCCGTTCCGAACGCTCATACGTCCAGACGTGTGCACTGGAGACATTTACTCCTTACGTGCTGATTCCCAAGCGTCGTAAGTCCTCCCGGATTTCTCCTCCGAAATCATGAGACTGTGAGGAGCAACCCATAGCTTTGAGGTCACCTGACAGCTCCCCACTGTGGATTAGCCTTTTTATACATCAAGTAAAGTCAAACCATGTCGACTACTTTAGAGCCCCTACTTTTCTTGATTGAACAAACGATGACTCCTCAGATAAAGACCTCCCAAACTCTAATTGCTAATGGTTGCATAAATACTCAGCAGCTTTGTTCGTACATCCTGAAACTTCCACTTTCCGCATGATACTGCAGAAACAAGATTTCCCTCAGGAGCTCTGTACCTTGCAGTTCCTTAATATTCCTTTAATGGAATGAATACCCTAATTCTACTCCTATATAACAGATTTAAACATGCTTTAAATTGTTCAGTGTTTTCAGTGCTCCATACTATATCTCCAGCAGAGGGTCCATGTCAGTTCTGGGTTTAATTTATTTTCCATCCTATCTGACAATTTTAATTGAACAGGAACACACAGTGCAGAATTGCTTTCGCCAGTGCAGTTACAATGCAGATAACAATGAGTGGATTTGCATGTAGTTCACAGTTTGCAAAAACGGTTACAAATGCAGTTGTCTGAATGGGGCATTAAAATAACTTCCGCAGTGAGCAGAAAACGTCATGATAGTAAGGTTGTGAAAGAACATGCATTATTCAGCCGTTGATATAGCCTTAAATTCAGGGAAATCATTGTCACAGGCTGCACAGTTATAAACATACTACTGAAATTTAATGGTGAAAAAAATCTTCCAGTGAAATGTATAATCCAGCATTCAATTTATACATTTCAAGTTGATCAAATTGCTGCGTATTATATGCCTGTGCAAATATCTAAATGAAGATAGTCCGAACTGCAAATAAAGAGCAGAGCGAGAATTGTCCCCACTTCCACACCGCTTACAATGGAACATACTGCGTTATTAGAGAACGTTGTAGCTCTTGTCATCGGATCAGAAATCATTAATGAGCTCAGGTGGCCTGGCAAGGTGTCAAAAGGATACATTGACATGAATTTTCTTTGCGATGCAAGATCAAGACTTTGTGAAGAACACAGCGCTGAAATTGAACGTGAAATGAGCAATAGCAAAAAAAATACTTGAAGCATCTTTGTGGGACATGTTCTTGGCATCTGGGAGGATAAAAAAAATCAGGTTTGCAGTTGGTTCATATGACTGAAATCCGCCCTCAGTCTAACATCCAAGCCTCACTATATATATTGAAATTCGAGGCCTTGGATAATGTTAAATGAATATCACCAGAATACTGCAATAAAATTATGAGTATACCTTGTTCGCATAATCTGGTACAATCCAACATATTCACTAATTATAACTGAATTGCAATTAATATAAAATTTATTCTCACTGCCCTTCCGACCTGACAGAGGACGTATTGTACAGTGATTAGTCAGTTCAGATTTAGACAGCTTTTTCTGTGGACAGGATTTTGTGAATACAACACTACACATTACTTTTCCATGTTATTGAATAAATATAGTTTAGACAAAGGAAATTCAATATGCTTCAGAATGCGATTCAGAGCGTGGTCATCGTTACATTTCCAGCCTGTTCTTTGTGCTGCCAAACCTTTGAATGTTTCAGGATCAACAGATAATGCTTGGTACCTTGTTAAGAAAAGTTGTGAAGCATGGATGCAGTCACAGTTACTGGTTTTACCGAGCACTCCCTGCATGTGTGTCAAATTTTTAGTTTGCAAGGCTGTTTGTTTTCATTTGATGCCAGCTGGATTTAATTCAAACGTCATTTATAACCCAAATATTTTGAAAATTACATCCTCATTCACAGAATGCATGAGATGAATTGTTTACACTGTCAGACGAAAGCACAGGACGGCAAAAATCACTTCAGACGTGTGTTATGAAGGTGGATGCATACTGTTAATTTAAGAGAGTTGAAAAGCTCGCAAGGACTGAAAGAACCACAAAAAGCCTGGCAGAAAGTAACATTGTAACATTTCTTCGAAACGGCTTGAGGATCTGGATTGTGAGTTTCGTCCAATCAGGTTAAATTATACCCCAAGACACCAAATTTCAATCACGTTTCAATTGAGTATTCTGATAAAATTAAAACATAAGTAATGATCTGGTACTTGGGGTGCAAACAACAGATATTTTGAACAGAGAGTCAGCGTGACAAAGATAATTGCCAAAAGGCCATGAAATGTCGGCTGTGAGTAAGGCGAGTAAAAAATGAGGTCTGCAGATGCTGGAGATCACAGCTGCAAATGTGTTGCTGGTCAAAGCACAGCATTGCTGATTGATTATTCCTGATGAAGGGCTTATGCTCGAAACGTCGAATTCTCTATTCCTGAGATGCTGCCTGGCCTGCTGTGCTTTGACTAGCAACACATTTGCAGCTGTGAGTAAGGCGCCTCTGAGAGGTATCTGTCTGGAGAAGGAGTTTGCACAGAAAAGCATGGAACCCGACCGGGATTAACAATCTGCAGAGTAAAATCGACTGATGAAACTCGGCAAAGCTGACTGGTTATTCAACTTGATTATTTTTCAGCAAGTTGTAAACAGTTTTTTTAAATAATCGAACTCGTATTGTAGACGGAGATTTAAAAGATAAGTTTAAGACGAAGGACTTGTAAAATATTTGTTAGTTAATACTACCTAATGACTTAAAAAGACTAACCTTGTTCAGTTTTGCTTGAATTAGTGACTTTGAAGATAATTCGTTGCCTCTCGATTTTGAACAGATTACAGCAAGGGATGAATCACTCCTGTGTTGCTTGTGTAAGTTAGCAGAGCAGTTCACGCCGTTTCTTAACAGTTTGGGGATAATTTGAAGATTTTAGCGCTTGGATTCATGCTCTGAACAGGTTTTGACAGATTCAGTCTGACATTTGGAGAGATTTGAACAGATTTGGGTTTTGAAAAAACGCCCAGTAGATTTAAACACTTACAAGTTAATGTCCTAGGTATTAAAATAAAACGTTGGCGAGACGATTTGTTTAATTCCGGTGACATGTGTTTGATTAAATTAAAAGTGCGAGAAGTAGCCCTTAAAATTGCTGAATATCATCTGAGATTCAAATATGATTCTCAAATTTGATGGGAACGTTTAGAAGGAAATAACAAAGCAAAGTTTTAGAATTAGAAAATACGTTAGATTTGGGTTTAACCAATGAGGAAAGAAAAGCAGGAAGTGAAAGGGAGTTATTCAAAAACTTGTTTCTCAGAGAACGAGCAAAATGCAGAACAGGCACAAAAATTGCAATACACATGAGGGAAATTAAGTTAGAAGATAAACAAAGGAAGAAAGAAAGAAGAAATGGGAGGATAGAGAGTCAGAGAAGTTGAAAGAGAGAGGGAAACAGAGAGAAAGACGGTGCTTGCCTGAGCAAAGAGATAGAAGGAAGGAAGAGATAAAGATAAAGTAGAAAGCGAGAGAAAGAGAGAGAGAGAGAGTTTGAACATGAGAGTTTGCACTTAGTCGGCAAAGTCAAATTAACCAGGAGGACTTAAAAGAACGTAGTAATTTAAGTCGAATCTCTGCCACATTTTTGTTGAGCAAGACGTTGAATTTCTTATTTATTTCATTGAACTAATGTCGAGGGAGATCGAGTGATTCGAGGATATGTGGGGAATGCTATTACAGACCATAATGTTATGCAGAGCTTGTGAGATATTTGCGCGCTGTCAGATGAGAGGTCAAATGATTATAAAGAGGTCAAACAGGCTATTTGAAGTGATTATGAATTGTTACCAGAAGTGCACAGATAGCTGTTGAGAAACATAAAGAAGGAACCAGGTCAGACTTATGTTGAGTTCGAAACAATTAAACATCATCATTTTGATGGATCAACGCGTGCCTTGAAGATAGATTGGACATATGAGGCTACAGGAAAGACTATTCTGACGATGGAGTTTAAAAACTCACTCCCAGAGATGGTAAAAATTCACTGGTGGAACAGAACTTTCAGGAAGTGATGAATGCATGTTGGTGTAAAAGACGGCATTCCAGGCAGAATTCTGTCGTGTGAGGGATCGAAGTTGGGACAGGAGGAGATCGTCCACTATAATACCAAGAGTAGAGAACACTGGTAAGAGGTTACCACAGAGTAAAGAATAAGGCCATGATGGGGTGAAGGACGTGAAGGGCCTGACTTGATTCCACTGACAAATTCAAAAAGTCACAGTGCTGGTCGTGAAAGAAAGATCCTGTGGGAAAAGATGCATGAAAAGAAGGTTAGACCGTGTCATTAATGAAGGTCGTAAAGGAAACCCCAATAAAAGCCGAGGGGCTGCAGGACGTTGCACAGCCCAGGCAGTGGCTGGGAATTGAGTTTTTACCTGAACTCGAAAGAATTCGCCTGTGTGTGTAAATGTTATGCTGAACGAACTGGGAGAAAACGACAAGAAGTTAAAATTTTGAGAGATACGTGATCTTACCAGTCACTGATCAGAAGGGATGAGTGAACTTTCTGATTTTACATTTCACTTATATTGTAGTGGTGTCTTAACATTCATTTGAGTGTTAGCTTGATAAAAGCTGATTTATCATGTTTGAGCATATGTTTATACATAGTTTCAGGAATGAGTTATTACACTGGAGGAACGTGTCAGTGTTTAGAGACATTCCTGTAGTGGAGCGGGGCTGGGGGGTTAGGGAGGGGGTGGGGGTGTGAACGTGGAACGGTTCGTTGTTTCTCATGTGTTACCTGAGCGTGTGGCAATTTCTGGGCAACATGCTCAGAAATTTAGCGTTCACTACGTAAGATTTGGTTGGACTGACAACCGAAGACTGAGGAATTTACAGTGTGACTGATTGACAGAGTCATAGTTCCAAGAGTTCAGTTCTCTGTTGGGAATGAATTAGCAAATTTCAAGGTGTGAGTGACTCCCCCTTTTGTGAAGAAGCCCAAGGGAAACCAAGAATATGAAGAGTTAAAGCCAAAATATGCCGATATTTTCTCAGATTGTGTACGAACCATATCCCACTATCAGAAGTCACAGTGCTAGCAAATATTAAGAAGACAGATGAAAGATTTCACTCAATGGTGTGGGACAAACCTGAAAAGGTAACGGGTCAGACAGAGTTTGTTAGTTCCTAAAAGAGTGAAAACTTTGCAACACGATGACACAACAACAAAAGATGCATATTGGGTACATATTCCGAAAAGGAGGCCGAATATACTCCTTAGGGTAATTATCGAAAAGATATTATTTTTAAACAGAAACAGAGACCATGGCAGGACAGTGCAGAGAAGGGATATGGGCTGAAATGCACCAGATTGGGTTGACAGTAACTTGGATTGGGGGTGTTATGTGTAGCACACGAACTAACTGTAGGAGGTCACATAGTGGTATGAAAGAATTAGACTCAGGCTCAAAAACATATTCATTGGGCTCGAATGCACAAGGATGTGGTTACCTTTTGCCTTACCTGCCATACACGCCAAAATGGTTAGCAAGCCAGTGGTTTTACTGAGTCCAGCACCTTTGTTCAAATTCCAGCATTTGAAGAACATTTTACTCGGGTTATATTGATTGTGTAAATCCACAACCGAGAACTAAACATGGGAACCAGTATTGTGATCCATAATGATTGGGTCTCCCACATTTCCAGAGACAATCGGATAAAGGAGCACGTTTTACTGCTAGGCTGTTTCAGTCGGCATAGCTCATATATATAGCACTTTAAATCAAGTGCATATCATCCTGAGTGATGTTTAGAAATGTGTTATCAGACATTGAAGTCCATGCTGAGAGCATACTGTCAGGATTACATGAATAATTGGGACAATGGTATCTCATCCATATTGTTTGTCATTGCAGATGCGCCAAACGAATCGACACGCTTGGCAACCTACGAGTTAACATTCGGACATGAAGTGAGACGAACTTACTAATTAATTAAATAAATATCCAACCCCTGAATTAAAATCTATCTTTCATTCCTCAGCACACTTGCTCACTTCATCAAGACCCTCTTTGATAACCGTGTTCAGTGCGCACTAAAACACGAATTTGTTCTCCATAAACTTACTAATAATGACTCCTGCATTGTCAATGAACATGTTTATGTGAATGATGCAATCAATGGACCGAGCACGGATCCTTGTGGCGCACCGCCGCTCGGTGGCCACCATTCTGAAAAACAACCTTCTCCCACCACATTCTGTTAAGCTAATTTTGTATTCAGTTGGCTCGATCTCTCTGTTCGCTTGTAATCTAATTTTAAAACGTGTCAAATACCCTGATGAAGTCAGTATAGACGAAATACGGACACGTCTTGAGCAAACACAATAATGTTTGTGAAACGTGACGTCGTATATACAAAGTCATTCTGGCTATCCTAAAGCAATCCACCTTACCTGTAGCTCCTGTCCAGCATAAGCACTTCAATAATTTCTCTATTGCTGACATTTGGCTAATTATTGTTTCGTTCCCTAAATTTCAAATGCAGTCTTTTCAAAATAATGGAACAACAGTATATTCGTAGATTTTGAGTAACATAGCATGGACTCGGATCCTTCGGTTTAACCAATCATAATTTAAAATTGAACTCGCCCCACATGCGTGTTTTGGCCCATATCCCTCCAAACATTTCATAATCATATGCTTATCCAAATGTCTTTAAACGTATTAATAGGACACACGACCACCTCTTTCTCAGGCAGTCCATTTAATCACAGGCATTTTGGAGTCAACAACTGAGTTACACTTTGCCGAACTCCTGGCCACTAACTTGCTCTTGAAGACAATGTTGTTGATATGGCTAGTCCAGAGCAATTTCTTGTAATAAATACCAGGTTGGGTAATCAGTGATAGTATCAAAGAAGGATGGTTTGATTCTTTACTGTCGTACTTGTCTAATATTTGTGTGACGTGAACATTAACTGCTGTTTGTCAGACGAAACCTGAATGTATTCCAAGGCTTGTGGCATTGACCATGGACTATTTCAGGAACGACATAATAAGTGACCATTCCCACATCTGACTTAATGATGGATAATGGGTCAGGCAGCTGGTGAAAATTATTGAGCCTGGGACACTCTCTTTCCTGAGCAATGGCCGCAGTTCTATTCTGGAGATGGGATTACAAAACTGACAATGATCAGTTCTGTTGCGGGTGATTATTCCAACCCAGAGAGGACTTCCCCAAGATTCTAATGAACTATAATTTTATTCGGGCTCCTTTTGTCACGCACTGTTAAATGGTATCTTCATGTGAAACGTGACGTCGGATGTACAAAGCCATTCTGTCTATCCTAATGCAATCCACCTTTGCAAATGCACATATCGCCCCTTTAGAATTTCAGTCTTTTGATTGAAGCTGGCAATGGAGTCAGGAGCTGAGTCAAACTGCCGGGACACGAGCTGAACGTCACAGAGCAGTTTATTGCTGATCAAACACATTCGTGCCGACACCGTCCTTTACATGGTAGACTGGACACCGATTGTTCAGTGCCTGTCTGCAGTGCCAGTACCCTGCTTCATGTGTACAGGACATACTTCGGCAATTTATCACATTGTTGATAGATGTCAATGTTCTTACTAAAATGTAACAGCTGGGCTAGAGATGTGCCAATGTCTGGAAATTAATAACAGTTTCAAGTGTCTCCAACCATTTCTTAAAATGGTGTAGAGTGGATCGAATTGTCAGAAAATTTGTGTCTGTGATGCTGGGTCCCAGTGTAGATCGCTGAAATGGATAATCTGCTCAGCCCATCTGGCTAAAGATTGTTACAAATGCAACAGTTTTATATTTTCTCTGAGATGCTGCGCTCTTCTATCACCTGGGTCTTCATCGTTGGAGAGGACGAGCTTCTCCAGGTTGTCTCCTCATATCTAGGTCTCTTTTGCGGCTGGTAATGAGATATCCTTCTGCACTTTTGTTTGAACGAGGATGGCTTCCTGGCGTGAAGCTTACTGTGCAGTAGGAACATCTAGGCCCATGAGGTTGCAATCTGAATGAGTTGTCCAGAATATGATTCTGCTGCTGCCGATGGCTCACTGCACCTCATGGACACCTCATCTTTGGTTGTTCTATCTGTTTGGAGTCTGTCCCATTGAGCACACAGGTACATACATAAATTGTTGAGGAACGTCCTCAAAATGAATGGTGGCCCTTCCTGCCGACAAGGACTGGGAAATGGCTGCTCTTACTAATATTTTACGTGTGTCTGCAGCACGCAGATTGGTGATGATGAGTTGAATTGTATGTTTCACTTTTATTGATTTCCCCATAACTAGGCACATGGCAGTCCAGCAGCCACAGTATCCTGTATTAATACTGAGCACTATATTGACTATGTAGACAGGATCTGCTCCCTCTGTGTGGCTGTGTCCACGACAGAGGGTGGCGATGTTGTCTCGCACATAACCCTGTTCATGAATCCTGTTTCGCAGACAATTTATGCTTGTACCTTGATTAGCCTGTAGGAAATGTATGAAAAGTGACTTCTACATATTGTTCAATGAAGAGTTAATATCTCTTTATGTCTTACATATTGTTAAATAAACCGGACAGCATTATTTCCAGTTACAAATTAATGAAGTGAACAATATTTAATCTACCAGTATACGAAGCGAACTGTTATGCAATTCATTGACTGTAGTAAGCAACTGATTCATGTTAAAATCAGGGAACACAGCATCTTGCAGTGAGCAAGCTGTTGAAAATGACTTTGAATAATGATTTAAATCAGACAGAGTGTCACTAGGCCTCACCTCTACCTCCAAAGCTCTCAACAAAATCTGCCCGCACAGACTACAAGCTACAGCTGGACAGTTGTTCATAAGTTCCATCACAACAGACGAGTTATTGACATATCTGAACAACAGCAAAATGTGTGGGGCAGACTGATCATTTGGCCCGCACAGGGTTGGGTGCTGGTGCAAATGAAGTTTCAACATTTGTAAAAATCACCTGACACCATGCATGATACCTGCAGCACATGTTATCTTACGTTGAACCATTCATAAACCATATGCGGATAATATCTGCTCTACATCAATATCCAAGCAGAATTGCGAGCTCCACTAAACGCCAACATGATCCCAGCCCAAAGTCCTTGTGTGCTTCTTGAGCTGGAAATACCTATTTAAATAATATCAACATTGTTCTGAATTTTAAACAGCAAATTCTATTCACTGATGATCGATATTCCAAAAAGCACAAAATCCACTCGATTCAGTACACTTTTATGACTTAATATGAGGAAAAATATTAAGTGGTTTTGAAGTGTTTGGCCTTGTTACACACCCAAGAGCAAATTGCGATTATTAAGTAAAATGCTTCGAAATGTGCAGTCATTTTCCCATGTACTAATATAGAGTGCTAATATATTGCTCAAAACAATAGTTTTAATGTAGCAATATCGCTGTGTTGTCTAAATATTCTGCAGTCAGTTATAAGTACATTGTCAATTGCTTCTGTCACCTCACAGTTCAGTGATGTGGTATGTGAATGCCAGTGTCTGTGTCATGCCACGTGTGTACGTTATGCCTCTTTTTATCAATCAGCATATTCATTCAGCTGTTCAGAACAAGCAAGGCACTGACTGGACCCAAACAGCCTGTGATCTCAAATCCCAAACCTCCGTGCCCAGCATGTATGGACAATAATTTCCATTCTAGTTTATTCCTGGAATATGGTAGGAACTGTAATTATTGCTCATCCCGTGATGCCATTGAGAAGATGGCGTTGTGCTGCCATATTGAATCGCTGTATCCCAAGTGCTGTACGAGGAAAGACATCATCATGAGGAAGGGAATTTTGAATCAAAGAAACTAAAGGAACAGTATTTTCTAAATCAGGTTGGTGGGTGGCTTGGAACGAAACGTGACCATCATGTGCGTCCCAAATGTCAGCTGTCCTTGTCCTTCTTGGTGGTCGTGGTTTCAACGGGGCTTTGAAAAAAAGCCTTGGTATATTTCTGCAGAGCATCGTGTAGACAGCAGACATCGTTGCTACTGAGTGTTATTGAATGAGAGATGAAGCTGTACTCACCACCTGCAAATCTGCATCTTTCCCTATCGTCTCCTCTAGATCTGTATTTGGATCTCATTAACCCTCCGCACCACTATTATTTTCGTCAACTGCTAAAGCCCTATCTATTGTTGTGGAGTTCTTCCAGCATCTACACTCTTCTTTATTCCTCAACAGTACTCCAACCTTCACTGTCTGCCTAACTATCGCCCCCTCCTTCACTGCTCTCCCGCTATATGTTTCTGCAGAATCATTGCTGGCCCCTAATTCCCTAACCTCCTCCAACCTCGACAAAATTTTCTATATCTCTGATCACCTCCTGCTCTTTCATCCCTCCCTATGTTTCGAAGCGCCTCCAGACCTTTCACCCCATTCAATCTCTCTGACCTGCACCATGCCCTTCCCCATCTGTCTCTCCCTAACCACTTCTGGCCCATACACCTCCCCCTATCTCTAACAACGCCTGGAGCCATGACCACAATCCCTATTTTTGGAACTCCCTCCAGGCTCTATAGTCATCCGTATTTCTGCAACTTACTCCAGATACTCCAGTCCTCCAAATCTGTCCAGCAACCTCCAGCCCCTTCATCCCTCCCTGTCTCAGTAACCTCGTCCAATTTCTTCCCGCATACCTGTCTCTCTAACTACCTCCAGCCTCTTCCCTATAACTCTAAACACTTCCAGCCCCGACACTCTTACCTTGTGCTGCGACAAGTTCCTTTATCTCTCGAACCACCTGCAAGCCACATCCCTACATATCTCACTAACCACCTCTAGCCATCCACCTCTCCTAATCTCTCTACACATCTCCATTCGATACACCCCTCCGTATCTCTCCAAACTCCTCCAGCCAATGCATCCAGTCATATTTCTCTCATCCCTCCCTAATTCTGTCAACACCTCCACCCGAAGCATCCCCTGCCTATCGGTCTAACCATCTTTAATAGTCACAAACCCTCCCTCATACAATTCCAGCCCCCACTCCCCTTTCTGTCCCTGTAACCATCTCGAGACCCCTCAGCCCTCCCTATCTCTCTCACCACTTCCAGCTCCTTAACCTTCCTCATCTCTATAAAAACCTCCAGCCCCTAAGTTCTCCCTATGCATCTGACCAACACCAGCCCATACCCCCTCCGTTTGTCTCTCAACCCAAGCTGCTTCACCCCTCCATATAGCCTGTAAATTACGAAAATAAATTCCAAAAGGCTCTTCTACATACAGAGTGCTCACTACCTCTGTCACATCCTCAATCTTCCTTTCATCTTCCGGTATCCAACTCATAAAACTACGACTACCGCCTGCGATCTTCAGTCCTGCTTACTTCTGGAATTTCCTCCAGAATCTGCAGCCCTCCAATATTCCTTCATCACCTCCTTTCTTGTCCTGTCCCTCTCTCAGTAAAATGCTCTAGATCCTGTTCCACTTGGCATCTCCTCCACTCCATTCAAATTTTCTGATCTCAGTAATCTACTCCAGCACCTGCACCTATTACCTACCCAGGTAACATTTGCCAGTACCAGAACCCCTCCCTGTGCCTGTAATATCATCTAGCCCCTGCACCCCACCCTACCTCTGTCGTCCTCTCCAGCAGTTACACCCACTCCTTGTTCCTGTAACATTCTCCAGCACCGACACCACTCTTAATCACTGTAACATTCTTATGCACCAACAAAGTCTCCCAATCTTGTAAACTTCTCCAGCAGCTCCACCCTCTCCATCTCCTTATTACATCCGCCAGCATGCAATAGTATTACCCCAGCGTCTACACCCCTCGCTATTCTTGCAACCTTTGCAGGTAGACATTTTTCTATCGCCATGCATTCTTCAGCACCGACAACCTCTCCCTAACCCTATAATATTGTGGGGCACCTACAACCCACGCAGTATAACTTTCTCCAATAACTATACCTCTCTATATCTTTGCAACATTTTCCAGTACCTACCACCATCCCTCCAGCGGCATAATTTGGAGGGATCGACATCCTTCCCTATTCATATAACAATCTTCAGCACTCACCCACATCTGATGCCTGTAACCCTCTCCATCACCTACACTTTATATCCACTTCCCAGTCACCATTCCCAAAGCCTTCGTCCGTCCTTATCACCGTAACGTTCTCCATTATCTACTCCTCTCCCGAACCCTGATACATTCTTCATTAACTACAATCACTCCCTTTTCCTGTAACCTTCTGTTGTACCTGTACCCCTCTCTATTGCTTTGACATTCCCCAATAATTACTTGATTCCTTAACTCTGTAAGATTTGCCAGATCTTGCACAAATCCCTGTCGCTGCAACATTCTCCAGCATCTAAACGAATTCTCTACCTCTTTGAGATTCTGCAGCCCATACATCGCCTCCCTCTCATATCACCTTCTCCAGTATTTACACCCTTTCCTGACATTGTAACATTGTCCAGTATCTACACAATTCCCCAATCATGCACAATTCTCCAGTCCTTTCACTGCACCCTATCCATGTAACATTCTCCAGCACCTACACAACTCCCTATCCATGTAACATGCTTCAACATCTAAAGCGACTTGTTATCCCTGTAGCTTTTGGCATCATGTCCATTGCCTCCCTATCTCTTCACTTCACTTTCTCCATTATCTACACGCTTCGCTAACACTGTAACGTTCTCCAACACCTACACCATCCCCTAACCAGGTAGAAGTCTTCACCACCCACACCCTTCCCTGTAATATAACATTCTCCAGCATCTAGATCGACTCGTTATCCCTGTAACATTCTGCAAAACGTACATCGCCTCACTATCACTTCACCTTTTTAAGTATATACACCATTCACTAACACTGCAACGTTCTTCAGCACCCACACCCTTCCCTAACCGTGTACAATTCTCCAGCACCTGCACCCCTCCCTGTGCCTGTAACATTCTCCAACACCTATAACCCTCTCCAACCATGGAACACTCTCCAGCAGCTACAACCCTTCTCATCTTTCTAAGCTCCATCCCCTGAAACATTCTCTATCTCTCTAAATACCTCCAATCACATCTCTCACTGTCTCTTGAACCCCCTCCCACTCTGACAGTGCTCCATATCTCTCTAACCAGCTCCAGTCCCTACACGCCTCCCTATTTCTCAACGTCCTCCAGCCCCAACACGACTCCCTACCTCACTAACCAGCTTCATCCCGCCCAGCCCTACCTATTACATTGAGAAGGTTTAGCCCCCACACGTCTCGCTACCTCTCTATCCACCTCAAGCCTGACACCCCTTCCCAGCTCTCTCAGCTCCAGCTGATACAACCCTCCGCATATCCTATAAAAATACATAAACACATGATTAACTTGTCCTCCAATGAACATGCCTCACGACCTCTCTCAGACCTCCAGCCTTGCTTTTCTCTATTACTGAAGTCCTCCAACTGAAAAAAACACGGTTATCTCCTCCAGGCATCACGCTTCCTTATTTCTGTGACTTCCTCCACAACCTACATTCTATCGTCGCCCTATTTCGTGCCCCATCCTTCTCCCAGTAAAATACCCCAGACTCAATAACTCTTTGCGTCTCCTCCAATCATTGAAGTCTCCCTATCTCTGTACTCTACTCCAGCACCTGCACCCAATACCTATCCATATAAAATTCGCCAGCACCTAAACCACTCCCTATTTCCATAAAATTCTCCAGCACCTACAAACTGTATCTATCCCTGCAAACTTCTCCAGCATCGACACCCAATCCCAGTCCCTGGAACATTCTCCAGCACCACTCAGCAATCCCTATTCCAATGATATTTTCCAGCAACTTCAACCCTCTTTCCATTTATCATTTTCCAGCACATTGAACTCTCCAGTTCCTGCAACATTCTCTCGAACCAACACCTCTCCCTCTCCCTGTTCTCGTTCGCCAGTACTTACACTCCGCCCTATCTCTATAACATTGTCCAGTACCAGTGGGTTGCTAAGAAGGCATGCAGTGTTTTAGCTTTCATTAATAGAGGGATCGAGTTCCGGAACCATGAGATTACGCTGCAGCTGTACAAAACTCAAGTGCGGCCACACTTTGAATATTGTGTACAGTTGTGGTCACTTCATTATAAGAAGGATGTGGAAGTTTTACAAAGGTTGCAGAGGAGATTTACGAGGATGTTGACTGGAATGGAGGGAAGGTCTGACGATGAAAGGCTGAGGGACTTGAGGCTACTTTCGTTATAGAGAAAAAGGTCGAGAGGTGACTTAATAGAGACATAAAAGATAATCAGAGGGTTAGATTAGATCGAAAGGGAGAGCGTTTTTCCAAGTTGGTGACGGCGAGCACGAGGGGGAATAGCATTAAATTGAGGGGTGGTAGATATAGGACCGATGTCCGAGGTAGTTTCTCTACACAGAGAGTAGTGAGGGTGTGGAATGCTTTGCCTGCAACGGTAGAAGATTCGGCAACTTTAAGTGCAAGTAAGTCATTGGACAAGCATATGGAAGTACATGGAATAGTGCAGGTTAGATGGGCTTCAGATTGTATGATAGGTCGGCGTAATATTGAGTACCGAATGACCTGTACTGCGCTGTAACATTCTATGTTCTATGTTCTACTGACACCACACTCTATTATTGTAACATTCTCCCTCACCTACATTCCTTCTGATCCCTGTAACATTTAAGGTGAAGGGTGGAAGGTATGGGCGGGGCGGGGGGGATGCCAGGGGTAGATTCTTTATCCAGAGAGGGGTTGGGGCATGGAATGTGCTGCCTATGGGAGTGGCAGAGTCAGCATCATTGGTGACCTTTAAGCGGCAATTGGATAGGTACATGGATAGATTCTTAAGCTAGGACAATTGCTTGACACAACATCGTGGGCCGAAGGGCCTGTTCAGCGCTGTCTTATTCTATGTCCTTTGTTCTCCCTTACCTACATTCCTTCTGATCCCTGTAACATTTAGCAGCACCTACACTATTCCCCATTCCTGTAACATTCTCCAGCACCTGCACCCTTCCCTATTCCTTTCCCATCCTCTACCTCTTATTCATCATCGCTGACACCTTTTCCAGCTCCTGCACTTCTCTCAAATTCTGTAACATTCTCAAGCACTTAATCGCGCTTAATATCCATGTAATCTCACAACATAGAACACATAAAAGTACAATATAGTACAGGTTCTTCGGTCCACGGTGTTGTGCAAGGCATTTATATCAGTGTGATATAAAATGACCCAGTCTACGCACCTCTCAATTCGATGTAGTCCATGTGCGTCTCCAGCAGTCGGTTAAATATCCCTAATGACTCTGTTTCCATCACTTCGGCTGGCAACGCATTCTATGCACTTGCAAATCTCTGCATAACGTCTCTTCGATATCCTCCTCCTAACAACTTTAACCTTTGACACGACATGGCAGTTAATCTTGCCCTCGACTCTATCCATGCCTCTCATTACCATGTACAACTCGATCAGGTCACCTTTTTTCCCTCATTCTCTCCAGAGAGAAAAGTCCAAGTTCAGTCAACCCCTACTCGTAAGGCAAGCCCTCCGATCCAGGCAGTATCCTTTTACAATCATTATAATCCTTACTCTCCCTGAAAGGTTTTCCTGTAAAAGCACCCATTGCTATCCCTGTAACGATCTCCATCCAACTGCACCCCCATTGTACATCCTTATAGCATTCCCAAGCACCTACACCCAGTCCCTATCCAAATCTTATTCTCCAGTACCTACGCCCAATCACTATAATTGTAACATTCACAAACACATACAAACACATCATATTCCTGTAATCTGCACATACACTGGCACACTCACAATCCCAGTAACGTTCTCAAGTGGCTACAGCGCTCTTTCTCCCTGTAACATCCCAAGCCTCTACACCAATTCACTATTTCCGTATCATTTTCCAGCACTCCATCCCAGCAAACATTCTACAGCACCTACAGGCACACCTTATGCCTGTTACATTGCCCAGCATCTACGCCCCATCTCTGCACCTGTAACATTCTCAATACCTGCACCATCAAGTGCAGTGCAACATTCTCCAGAACCGACAATCCGTTCACCCCTGCAAGCTTCTCCAGCCCCGACATACCGCCCTATCAGATAAACATTCTCCAGGACCGACATCCTTCCCTATCCATGTCACATTACCCAGCACCTACAAGTCCCTGTATCACTGTAGTATACCCCAACACCTGCATAAAACGCCCATTCCTCTAGCATTCACCAGCCCCTACACAACTCCCCATCTTTGTCACACCTACACCCACTTCCTCTCACTGTAATCTTCTGCACCTCCTTAACCCACTCCCTGTCCCTGTAACACTGTCCAGCAACTGCACATGCTCCCTATTCCGATAGCCATCTCCAGTAAAGCTTCGCTCCCTATTAATGCCACATTCTTAAGCAGCCAGACCCAAAATCAGTCCTTGTCACGTTCTCCAGCAACGTCTTCCACTCCCTGTCCCTGTGACATTCTCAAGCACCTACATCCACTCGTGATACCTGTAATAATCGTTAGAATCTGCAACCGCTGTCTATCTTTGCAAACTTCTCATCCATCTACACCATTCCCTATTCCTGCAACATTATCGAGCACCTACAGCACTCCATATACCGAGAATATCACCAGTACGTAAAACTGTAACTTTGTCCAACACCTTTCCGCACGCCCTAGCCGTCTGAAGTTCTTCAGCACTTGCGCCCAGTCCTTAATCCTGTAATTTGTCCAGAACCTATGCCCACTATCCCTGTAACATTCTCCAGAAACTACACCTTGCCCTATCCCTGTGAAGTTCTCCAGCACCGAAATCCACTCACTATCAATTCAACATCCTTCAGCACCTGCACCCAATGTCTATCCCTGAAATATTCAACAGTTGTGTCCCTGCAACATTCTCCAGTACTCACAACCTTCCCTTTGGAAAAGATGTTGTGAAACTTGAAAGAGTCCAGAAAAGATTTACCAGGATGTTGCCAGGGCTGGAGGATTTGAGCTCTTGGAAGAGGCTGAATTGGCTGAGGTTGTTTTCCCTCGAGTGTTGGAGGCTGAGGGGTGATCTTTTGGTGGTTTACAAAGTTATGATGGACATAGAACATAGAACATAGAAGGATACAGCGCAGTACAGGCCCTTCGGCCCTCGATGTTGCGCCGACCGAATCCTACCTAACCTATACTAGCCCAATAACTTCCAAATGCCTATCCAATGCCCGCTTAAATGACCATAAAGAAGGAGAGTTCACCACTGATACGGGCAGGGCATTCCATGAACTCACAACCCGCTGTGTGAAGAATCTACCCCTAACATCTGTCCTATACCTACCACCCCTTAATTTAAAGCTATGTCCCCTAGTAACACCTGACTCCATTAGCGGTAAAAGGTTCTTGGTATCTACCCTATCTAAACCCCTAATCATCTTATACACTTCTATCAGATCTCCCCTAAACCTTCTCTTCTCCAATGAGAACAGCCCCAAGTGCCTCAGCCTTTCCTCATAAGATTTTCCTACCATTCCAGGCAACATCCTGGTAAACCTCCTCTGCACTCGTTCTAAAGCTTCCACATCCTTCCTATAGTATGGCGACCAAAACTGCACACAATACTCCAGATGAGGCCTCACCAGAGTCTTATACAACTGCAACATGACCTCAGGACTCCGGAACTCAATTCCTCTGCCAATAAAGCCCAGTACACCATATGCCTTCCTCACAGCACTATTTACCTGGGTGGCAACTTTCAGAGATCTGTGTACATGGACACCAAGATCCCTCTGCTCATCCACACTACCAAGTAGCCTACCATTAGCCCAGTAATCCATCATCTTGTTATTCCTACCAAAGTGAACGACTTCGCACTTAGCTAAATTGAATTCCATTTGCCACATTTCCGCCCAGCTCTGCAACTTATCTATATCCCGCTGTAACCTACCACTTCCTTCCTCACTATCCACAACTCCACCGACTTTTGTGTCATCCGCAAACTTGCTTACCCAGCTTTCAAGTCCTTCCTCTAGATCATTTATAAAGATAACAAAAAGCAATGGTCCCAAAACAGATCCTTGTGGTACACCGCTAGTAACTGCGCTCCAAGATGAACATAATCCATCAACTACTACCCTCTGTCTCCTTCCAGCCAGCCAATTCCTAATCCAAACCTCTAATGTATCCTCAATGCCATACCTCCGTAGTTTTAGCATTAGCCTACCATGGGGAACCTTATCGAACGCCTTACTAAAATCCATATACACAACATCTACTGCTTTACCCTCATCCACTTCCTTAGTCACCTCCTCAAAGAACTCAATAAGGTTTGTGAGGCACGGCCTGCCCTTCACAAAACCATGCTGGCTATCCCTGATCACATGGTTTGGAAAAAAATAGCCGAAGTAATTTCCCTGGTGTGTGGGAGTCCAGAATTAGCAGACATAGTTTTACGGTGAGAGGTGAATGATAGAAGAGACATCTAAGAGGCAACCTTTTCACGCTGGGGGTGGTACGTGTATGGAATGACTTGGCAGAGGAAGTGGTGGAGACTGGTACAATTGCACCATGTAAAACGCATTTGGAAGAGTATTTGAGCAGAAACAGCTGGGTGCTGGCACGTGGGACCACATTGGATTGGGATATCTAGTCGGCATGGACCGTTTGGAACGAAGGGATAGTTTTCTTGCTGCATATCTCTAGGATTCCAAGACTGTATGATTATTTCACCACCGATCACACCAGATGACCACCATTCCAAAGACTGCAACTTCCCCTCCCACGTGCTTGATGAAGCCCTTCCATTTAACTCATCAATTTCCTTCACACTCGGAACACACCCCTCCAACCCAAAAAAGGGCAGAGCCTTCCTGCTTATCACCCTCCACACTAGTTACCTCTGCATACAATGTACAGCCTTCACCATTTCTGCCACCTACAAACGGAAGCAAACATCAGACATATACTGCTCTCACAACTCTTATGCACTTTACAGAATTACCATTCTGTCCGCAACTCTCTCGTCAGTTCCACGCTTCCAACCAATCCGCCCACCCTTCCTGGCTGCTTCCTTTGCCACCGCATGAATTGCAAAACCTGTGGCCACACATCCACCCAACCAGGGTCCAAACCCCCAAAGTAGCCTTCCACATCCATCAGACATTTACCTCCATTTCCATACTGTCAGTTACTGTATCCATTGCTCCCAATGCAGTCTCCTCTACATTTAGATGACAGGATGCTGACTCAAAGAGTGGTTCAGTGTACACCTCCAAATGCCTCACGGGCAATCACCCCAACTACCCTCCCCACTTCTGAGGACATGCCGGATAATGGCTTTCTCGGTTGGGACTCGCTTAACACCCGACTTTGGAGAAAGCACGCCTCATCTTTTGCCTTGGTATCCACTAGTCCCATGGCATCAATGTGGATTTCACCAGTTTCCCCTTATCCCCTCCCCCCACCTATTCCAGTTCCAAACTTGCTCATGGCTTGACCTACCTGTCCATCCTGCTTCCCAATTATCACCCCCAAGCTTCCCAATGACCAATCACGATTTCACCCACTTCTATCCATCTATTGCACACTCAGCTGCCTTTCTGCCAGCTCCACGTTCCTGCCATTTAATCTGTCCACCCTTGAGGCTCAAACCCCCAACTCTAATGAAAGGCTTTTGATGAAATTTCGATTTTCCTGCTCCTCGGAATATGCCTGAACTGCTGTCCTTTTCGAGCAACACACTTCCGTTTAATCTCCAGCATCTGCAGTTCTCCCTTTCACCTACGTCATTAAAGCTGTATTTTGAGTTTCAGCATCATTCTGTTCGTGTATTTCACGCTCTGTCCGCCCACAAATCTCAGGCATGAGATTTGACCTTATACTTAATTGCAGATGCTGCTTTTCATGCATTGTTTTAATTCTGACATTTTCAATGTGTCACTATTATCTCGATTCTGTACCTTAACTCTAAGGGTGATGACCGGTCGACTGTGCATTAGCAGGAGTAAACTGCACTTTCCCACACATGAAAGAATCTCCTCATTACTTTTGAATCCTACAAGAATTCACTGTGCAAGAAAGAGAAAAGAAACCTTTAGTAACTTAAGATCAGTTGATTTGAAGAATTCCCATCTTCAACTGCTGCGGTCAGATCGATCGACCCGTCCTTCTCCTGAGGAGTGCCGTGAGTTTATAAAATACTCATACACTGATGCATAAGTTTCAAGGAACAGATCAAACATTGGTGTTAGATTTTCCATTGTTCTTATTCACAAATGTCCGAACCGTGGACAGTTATTAATCATCCCAATCTAAGTTTGTAGAACATTCCTGAGCATATTCTCTGCATTCTTGCTCATTCTCCGGGAGAATGAACTCTCTTCTGATTGGTTAAATATAGTTCCTTATGTGAAAATGTGTCACTGTATCGATGATGTGAAAATGCAGCTCAATTCTCCGGGATACAAAAATCGTTTCATTTCCGGCTGTTCCTCAAAGTGTAACATGTATTTAGGACCGACTCCAGTGCAGGTTCACTGTGAATTCACACGTTCTTTATTTCACATATAACATAAAATATCAGCACATTTACTGAAAGCTAAACATCGTGGTATATGCGAATTTCCAGGTGCATTTATTGAAATGAATGTCTGTCACAACATCTGCCTACGTGGTCCTGCTCTGATTGATCGTGATGAGATTATCACGCCATTTCCTGAATCATAAGTTATTGGCAAACAATCGAAATATCTCCAATGAAGCATATCAACTTGTTCAAATCATCTCAAATTTCCAGACTTCAACTGTAACTGGGTGCTTACTATATTCAAAGGTTCTCCTGAAGTACAGCAGAAACTAATTATTTCATTTTCATTGTCACTATGACCAACTAATTCATAACATTGTTTGTTACACTGGAAGCTCGTTGGTAGATTATAACTTGCATGTTCATTGGTATAGATCAACACCTGCATCGACATTCATGTCATCGGAAAAAATACTCCCTCACCTTTCTTCAACATCCAACTCATTTATAAAAATCGCAAAGAGCAGAGCTTTCCTAACAAATCCATCAGGAAGTTCACTCGGCACCGACTTCCACGATGCCCTATCCAATCATTTTCAGTGTACACTTTATGCTCACTGTTACTAAGGAAATGTTTTGTTTTATTTAATTTAGTAAGCCTGCCAAATTAAACGTTAACAGATGAAAATTAACTGAGTATTTCCTGCATTACTTTGCCTCTTTGGAACGTTAAGAAAATCCTTCTGTCTCTAATTTATCCACTTGCATTAAAAAAAGGTTTTCAAAATAAAGGAAGAAACATAAATCAATATTTACATGGTATAGATTTAATGAAGGATTGGAATATTTCATATCTTTCCCTCCTGACTCTGTCAGTTCATGTCTCTTTTTATATTCCCCACTCACCAGCACGTTAACTTATCATTGGATAAAATTAACAGCTACAGTCACCGTTACTAAAACATTTATAATCTGAGCGGCTGCCAAGGTGTCTCAGCAGGTCGGATGTTTGCATTAATTCTAACACGAGCAATGCATGAACGGCTTCTCCCCGTTGTGAAGCCATATGTGCCTCAGCAGCTTGGACGCCTGAGAGTATCCTTTCCCACACACACAGCATTTTTATAGAGAGTTGTGCAAATACGGAATGAGCTGCCAGAGGGAGGGGTCGAGGCTGGTACAAGTACAGAGTTTATAATGCATCAGGATTGGTAATTGAGTAGAAAGGAGTGAGACAGAAATGGGTCAAATGCTGACTGATGAGATGAGAGTTAATAATGACATATTGTCAGCATCGACAAGTTGCACTGAAGGATCTGATTCTGTGCTTTCAATTTCTATGACTCACTCTGTCTCCATCTCTCTCTCTCTCTCTCGCTCTCTCTCTCGCTCTCTCTCTCTCTCCCTCCCCACCCCACCAACCCCCCGTCATGTCTCGCTGCGATCTGGCCCCAGTTCAGAGAAGGAACTGGGATTGGTGGTGGGACAGTGGAAAGTGGATTGCTCCCACTTCAAACAATTTCTACCCAATCAAATCCCTGGGGGTGGGTAAACTGAAGTCTACTCCAGTACTGGCAGATTTTGAGTTGACCCATGCAGTGAAGGTGTGTGTGTGACAAAAGACATGGAGGGCGTGTGAGACGGAGAATGGTAGAATGTGTGTAACAAACATGGGGAGGCTGTGTGAGACAAAAACAGGGGGAATGTATGTGACCAGACAGGCAGTGTGTGTGTGACAAATACAGCAGGATATGTGTGTCCTCAAATATGAGAGAGGTTTTAGATAATTTATTTATGTTCGGACTCCAAAACGCTCACTCTTTCAGCACTAATCTTTTACAATGGAAAGAGAAAGCGCCATTCCGTGAGTTCTAGCCCTCTGACAATACATGCTGTCTTGGCTCTCTCATTGGAGCCTGATCCGAGTGTACTATTTTACTCACTTGTGCAGTGTTCAGAAGTTTTGAAGCAACGAAAGATAACATCGGTGAATTCCTGCACCTAATGATAATAACAGTCTCCTGCGAGTGAGGGAAACGGAGGGAGGTGAGCTGAAAAACTATTTTTCCCCATCAACCTTGACGAATTCCTGCCTCATCCTCAACAAGGCACAAAACCTACGGCCAAACTGCCTCTTATTAACCGTCACAGGCCACATTGAATTTGCTGCTGGGTAGTGGACTTGTCAGGTGTCAGGTTTGAAGGTCGGCGAGCAATTTCCTGATCGTGAACACAATTCGGTTATGTTTACTTAAGCAATAGAAAGAGGTAGATATATACTGCAGGGAAAGACTTATAGCTGAGGGAAAGATAATTATGATGGGATTAGACAATATTTGGTATGTACAGGATGTGATAATGAACTAATGGGATGAGCACAATTGAAATGTGGAGTGTATTCAACGAACTGCTATTACATGTACTTGATGATTATGTATCTGTCAGATGCGAAGGAAGTTGGCGAGCGAAGCAGCCGTGGAACTTGAAGCACATGTCAACAGAAAGAAGGAGGGTTATATTAGGATGAGACGTAAAGGCTCAGTTAGGGCGATTGAGAGTAATAAGTTAGTTAGGAACGACCTGCACAGAGAGACTAGCAGCGTCAGAAGAGGACATGAGAATTCGTTGGCGGATAGAAACTTAGAAACCCTAAGGCTTTCTAAGTGTATGTGAAGAATCAAAGAATGACGCGAGTTAGCTTAGGACAAGTCAAAGCTGGTAGTGAAGAATTGTGTGTGGAATCAGTGGAGATAGGAAGGCGCCAAATGACTATTTTTCGTTCGTATTTATATTGGATGAGGGCAATGTTGTCGAGGAGAATCTGAGATACAGGCTATTAGACTAGATGGGACTGAGGTTTACAAGGAGGACTTGTTAACCAGTCTGGAAGGTGAGAAAATAAGTAAGGAGGATAGCAAAAATTGTTCCCTTGTTCAAGATGGCCAGCAGAGACAGCCCTGGTAGGTATAGATAAGTCAGCCTTCAAGTGGCTGTGGGTAAGGGTTGGAAAACTTTATAAGAGAAAGTTTGTATAACCATCTAGAAAGGAATAAGGTGATTAGAGATAGTCAGCACTGTTTTGTGAAAGTTAGATCGTGCCGCACAAATATCGTTGAGTTATTTGAGAAGGTGAGCAAACAGGTGGATAAGGGATAAGCGATTGATGTGTTGTGTATCCAGTTTAGTAAGACTTTTGATACATTTTCCCCCAGTAGGCTAATAAATAAACTACAGAGGCATGGAATTGAGGATGATTTACGGGTTGGACCAAAAAATGGACAGCTGAAAGAAGATGGAGGGTGGTGGTTGAAGGAAATATTCATCCTGGGGTTCACTTGCCAGGACTGTACAAAGTCTTGGGTAGTGCTGAAGTATTTTATATTTTGCAGAGGTACAGAGATAAACTGCAGAGCTGGGCTGAGAGCTGGCAAACCGAATTCAATGCGGAAATGTGTGAGGTAATTCTGTTTGGAAGTAGGAACAGGAATGAAAAATGTTGTGTTCATGTTAAGCTTGTTGGTAGTGTAGATGAACAGGGAAATCTCGCTATCCATGTACATAGACTCCTGAAGTTTGCCACCCAGATTGACAGGGTTGTTATGTAGACATACTGTGTATTAGCATGTATTAGGAGAGGGATTGAGTTTTGAAACCATGAGGTGATCCTGCAGCTGTACAAAATAGTGGTGCGTCTACACTTGGAGTTTCGTGCACAGTTCTCATCATAGCATTTTCGGGACAATATGCCAGAATTGGATAGGTTTCAGAAGGGATTTACTCAGATGTTGACTGGTATGGAATATGGCCTTATGAGGAAAGACTGAGCGATGCGAGGCTGTTTTTGTTAGAGACAAAACGGTTGGAGGTAAATCATTGTAGACATATACGATAATCCCAGGTGACGATTTGGAGATTCCGATATGGGACAGGGGCATACCAAGTAAAAACTCACACACCAGGTTATAGTGGAACAGGTTTACTCGTAAAGGACAGCTTTCAGAGAGATGCACGTTGATCATGTGGTTGTGGAGTAAAAGATCCCTGAGACCCAGAATTTAAAGCAAAGGTTTACAGTGCAATTATACTAAAAGTATATCTTGAAAAAGAGAAGGATTGTTTGTTTAATCAGTAATCTTTTAGAATGAACTTATTGGTTTCAATTCTTTCATGTGGAAATCGCAGAATTTTTTTCAAAAAAAAGATAAGCAGAGGTTTAGAAACGCTGGATAGTGAAAGCCTTATTCATCGAATTTTCCGTGCTAGCACGAGGGTACATAGCTTTAACTTGAAGAGTGATAGATATAGTGCAGATGTCAGAAGTCGTTTCTTTACTCAGAAAGTAGTTCGGACATGCAACAAACTGCTACAACAGTCATATCCACGTCAACTGGAAGTGCATTTAAATGGTCGTTTGATAGACAAATGAATGGATATGGAGTAGTATAGATTCGATAACCTTCAGATTGGTTTCATGGCATGGCCACAAGATGGAGGGCTGAAGCGCCTGTACTGCCCTGTTATGTTTCATGTTCTATCTTCTAACCCTGATTAATATCTATCCCACCTTCAGTAACAGGCGCAAACCCTCGGTCAATTTCCCTCGCTCCTCACAAACGGTTTCCACAACCTCACCAAAATCTGTCTCTGGCTCACCATCAGCAACGGACGCAATATCATGGCTACTTCTCTCATCCTTAGCTTTGGTCCTGAATCCTGACTAACTCCCACCTCATCCTTGGCAAGTGTCGCTAACTATCGTCAACTCCCCTCGCATGGTGACTGGTTTTCCCCAGATCTCTATGGTCAGAGGTGTGGCATTAGTACCATGGCCGACTTACCTGCTGTGTGTAGTCGGATTTAGCGTGCTTCCTAACTCGGACATCAGAGTCATTCTCCATGCGGTTAATGTACGGCATCAGAGATGAGACACCACCTCCTGGAAGGGGAGAGAGAGAGAGATGGAGAGATTGGGACAGTCGGAAAAGGAATGAGTGGAAGAGGCAATGAGTGGGAAAGCGAGCATGTGGGAGGCAGACAGTGTTAGGGGGTTAATGGAACTGGAGGATATTGCAGACATAAGACGGGTTATAGGATTTGAACAAGGTGACAGACATAGTAGGGGCAGCTAAGTGACAGAGATCAGGAGTCGTGTCAGGGCTGTAGGAGGTTACAGATAGGAAGGGGTGTATGTGCTGGCGGAGCTACCCGTGTTACTTAATGGTGTAGGGGCTAAAGAAGATGATAGAGATGAGGAAGGATGTAGGGGCTTCTGGAGGTTACAGGTAGTTAGGGGATGTGAAGGCTCAGGAATGTTATTTTAGTCCCAATGCGTTTTCGATGGAGGTTCATGGGAATGGTCACAGAAATGAACGTGTTAATACGTGAGGAGTGTTTGATGACTCTGGGTCGATGGGCTTTTGAAGGATGAGCGAAGAGTTGGACCGACGGGCACAGATTTAAAAGGAAGACACTTTAGAACGTGAAAAGGAGAAACGTATTCAGCCGGAGAATGGTGAATCTGTGCAATTTCTTGCCCCTGAAGGTGCGGAGGTCAGATTATTGAGTATGCTTAAGACTGAAATAAATACGTTCTTGATTGCCAAGGGCATTAAAAGTTATGGAAACAAGGCGGGTAAATGGGAATGAAAAACTTGATCAATCATCAGTGAACGGCTGAGAGGACTCGGTGGGTTGAATGGCTTAATTTCTGCTCCAATATTTTAAGGACTTAAGTCTCACATCGGGTAGGGTGTGGAGGCTGTGGGAGCTGGCCTGGACAGTGATAGCTGTAATGGGGATTAAAAGAGACAGGGAATGGGCGAAGGGGACCGGAGGAGGACAGGGAAACAGGGAGGGGAAGAGGTTGCCGAGACAGGGAGTGGTTGTAGGGTCTGAAGGACGTGACAGAGATAGGTTGGATTTAGGTTCTAGAGTAGATTACAAAGATCTGGAGAAGTGTAGATGCTGGAGGAGGTGTAAGTGTTTCACGACAATAGCTTCTGAAGAAGATTACAGAAATAGAGAGGTGTTTAGTCGTTGGAGGATGTTATCGAGATAAGCAGGAGGGCAGGGTTCATGAGGAAGTTACCGTAGTAAGGAGGGAAGTACGGCCTGGAGCAGGTTACAAAGATGTGGAGAGTGTCAAAGCCAGAGGAGGTCAGAGATACAGAGTGGTGTAATCGCTGGAGGAAGTGACAGAAATACCTGAGAGTGCAGGGGACTGGATGAGGTTACAGACACACGGAATAGTATAGCTAACTGGAGAAGGCAACGTTTATTGGAATGGGGTTTTGTGGCTGGAGGAGGATACAAAGATATGGAGGATATATAGGGGCTTGTGGGGAAGGTGCAGAGGGATGGAAGGTGCAGGGATTGGAGAAGGTGACAGAGACACGGATACAGAATGAGATGCATTGGCCCTTGGTGATGAAGCAAATGAGGGGATCCCACTCTCCTTCCCTCGCCCTCTGAAGAGAAAGTTCTCTAGTGCCAGGAGAATATCGAATTCACTGACGTCCATGAATGAAAAATGATCCGGGAAAGGGAAACGGCGTTTCGCTCTCTCTCTCTCTCTCTCTCTCTCTCTCTCTCTCTCTCTCTCCCACAAATCTCTCTTTCTCTCTCTCTCTTTGTATTTCTCTCTCTCTCCCTCTGTCTCACTCTGATTGTCCTCTCTGTTCAACCCCTTCGCCTTTCACTCTGAGGATCTGAAAATCATGCACTCTCACATCCTCGTGTCACCCGAGGGTGCTTCCCTGAGGAATTTACACCGTGAGGGTCACGTAGTGGGACGTGGTCTCTCTCCCTCAGGCCGTCGACACCAGACAAGGTCCAGTAACAAAAGCAACCTCAGCCAGTGGAATCGAACGATGCACATGGAGTGCGGAGGTTGCAGTGATTGACAGTGCCGAGTAGGGAGTTGCAGTTCATCACTGATTGTATCACATCACCAGAGCCCAGACATTGGAGCTAAACCGAGCTGTTGTTCCGCCCCATAGTGTCAAACAGCCGGTGGAAACGGGGTCTGTGCTCGGATGGGGTGGAGGAGGTTAGGGTCATGTCATCCAATGGAACCATATGATAATGTAGCTCAATTCCCTCCTCTTACACCACCCCTTTCACTTTTGGAGACATCACCAATTCAAAACCGATCTTCTAGAGGCTGGTGGACAAGCTTATCTGACTCCAAAATTAGGGAAAATATGATCAGGGTGAGATGAAAAAAATTTAGAGCAGATCCGAGTGACAACGTTGTCAAGCAGGGAGTATTGTGTGCATGCAATGAGATGCCAGAGTAAGTGCTGGATGCAGATACAATTACAATGATTACAAAACATCTGGATGGTGACGTGAACAGGAAAAGATTTGAGGGAATTTTGAAAACCGCTGACAAACAGGACTCGTTCATATGGGGACAGCTAGTCGGAATGGATTAGTTGAACTAAAGAGTCTGTGTATATGCTGCCTGATTGTATGAGTGAACCCTTTCCCACACCCAGAGCAGGTTAATGGTTTTTCCCTTGAGTGAACTCGCTGATGCTTTTGCAGATTTACTTTGCCATTAAAGCATTTGCCACAGCTATAGAGTCATAGAGTCAGAGACATGTACAGCGTGGAAACAGACACTTTGGTCCAGCCCGTCCATGCCGACGAGATATCCCATCCCAATCTAGTTCCACCAGCCAGCAGCCGGCCCATATCCCACCAAACCCTACCTATTAATATACCCATGCAAATGCCTCTTAAATGTTGCAATTGTACCAGCCTCCACAACATCCTCTGGCAACTCATTCCATTCACGTACCACCCTCTGCGTGAAAAAAAATGCCCCTTAGGTCTCTTTTAAATCTTTTCCCTCTCACCCTAATCCTATGCCGTCTAGTTCTGGACTCCGCGACCCAAGGGAAACAAAAAACTTTGTCCAATTATCCTAGCCATGCCCCTCATAATTTTGGGAACCTCAATAAGGTCAACCCTCAGCTTTTGACGCTCCAGTAAAAACAGCCCAAGCCTGTTTAGCCTCTCCCTGCAGCTCAGATCCTCCAACCCTGGCAACATGCTTGTAAGTCTTTTCTGAACCCTTTCAAGTTTCAAAACATCTTTCCGATAGGAAGGAGACCAGAATTGCACGCAATATTCCAACAGTGGTCTAACCAATGTTCTGTACAGCCGCAACATGACCTCCCAACATCTGTACTCAATATTCTGAGCAATAAAGGAAAGCATACCAAACTCCTTCTTCACTATCCCATCTACCTGCGACTCTACTTTCGAGGAGCTATGAACCTGCATTCCAAGGTCTCTTTGTTCAGCAGCATTCCCTAGGACGTTACCATTAAGTGTATAAGTCCTGCTAAGATTTGCTTTCCCAAAAGACAATACCTCACATTTATCTGAATTCAACGTCATCTGCCAATTCTCAGCCCATTGGCCCATCTGGTCGAGATCTTGTTGTGATCTGAGGTAACCCTCTTCGCTGACCACTACACCTCCTAACTGTACCTCTTATGTTCGCATCAAAATCATTTATGTAAATGACAAAAAGTTGAGGGCCCAGCACCGATCCTTGTGGCACTCGACTGGTCATATGTAAAATGTCTGTTGCTCGACTGAACAAGTTGGTGTGAAGTGAAGTTGAAAATTTTGTATGAATCCTTTCCCACACTCTGATCCGGTGAACTGCCTCTCCCCAGTGTTGCAGCGTCAATGAATTTGCAACAATGATGTGGATCTGAATTTCTTGCCACACTCCTCAAATTAAATAGTTTCTCCATAGAACTAATGTCATTGTGTCTTTCCAGATGGGATGCTTTATTGGGAGCTAAATAAAGAACACCTGTAACTCTGTCTTGTAACTCTGGATGATGTACTATATTTTAAGGTTGTCAAACCGTTTAGACCTCTTCACACATAGTACACTGGAACACTCTCATTGCAGTGAGTGTGTATCTCAACACTTGTTCATTCACAATTTTAATAAACTTTTTATTACACAGACAGAACAGTTTGCCCCTTAACAGTCGAAGGCTGGTTATTTTCAGACCCTGCAGAAGGGTCACTCTTTCAAATTTTGATGTGCTGTTTCGTTCAGGTCTCCATTCAAGCTCCTGTGAAAGAAGATAGAAGTGGCATTGTCAGCTGAGGACAGAAATTCACGAATGAAAATCTGAGAACCTAAAATGAGAACTGATTAATTGAACAGAAGCGAAACTCAGGAAAAAAAAACAAGATTCCTGAGACCGCTCTGTCTCCAAAGTTGCCAGTCTGCAGACACGACCGAGGAAGAGAGACTGACAGCCAGTGAGCACATCCGCCTTTGGATCACGTGTTCTAATTGAAACTGTGTTGCTTGAAACAGGATAGAGAGTGGGTCCAGGTGACAAACTTTGACTTCCCTAGCTTCCTTCCTTCACAATTCCTCGCCTCCTGGATTCAAAATCGTGTGCAACAAATTCAGAACTTACACACTTTCCACTGTTTTGTTTCCAATTTGTTTCTTTCATTTGGAAGCTGGCCCCGGCACACCATTTGTTTCTCTTCTCAGGGCTGAATGGTTCTGATATTCCGTTGCTCCGGTGTTCCACCCTAACTTAGAGCTTTCTTTTTTCTTGATCCAACCCACTTATTGTTAAAGCCTTTTCAATGTCTAGCATTCCCAGATCTATTGAAACCTCCTTGACATCTCTCTCTCTCTCTGCACCCCCTCTCCCCCCAATCACCCTCACCCACCCGCCCTCTGAGTGTCTAATTATATGTCAGCGTTTTCTGGTATTCAAGATGTGGATTTAAGATCAAGGAACTCGAAATTAAATCTGCAGCTGATAACAAGCTGTGTATCTAAACTGAAGCAAAATGCAGCCTGACACAACAAACATTGCAGAACACACAGTTTGGGCACTTAGTTAGCATTTTAGACCATAAGATATAGGAGCAGATATTAGTCCATTCAGACCATCAAGTCGTCTATACGTTTCGATCATACATGATACGTTTCCTCACCCCATTCTCCCGCTTTCTCCTTGTAACCCTCGATTCTCAAGAACCTATCTATCTATCTCAGTCTTATATATACTCATCGGCCTGGCCTCCACAGCCTTCTGTGGCAATGAATTCCATAAGAATTTTATCCTTATCTCTGTTCTATATGGTCTTCGCTTCTCTCTAAGTCTATGCCCTCAGGTCCTAGTATCTCCAACTAATGGAAACATTTTCCCAACATCTACTTTGATAAGGACATTCACTATTCATCACTGTTCAGTTAGATGCTTGTTCATCTCTCCAAACTCCAACGAGAATAGAACCACATTAATCAATCACTAAAATAGCAATAACTGAAGTTGGAAGACCCTATACAGACCACAAGCAAAACTAATACAATTTACAAAATAGCGTGCAGGAACTGTAACAAACACGATATTGGACAAACAGGCCAAAAACTATCCCCAACGATACATGAACGCCAACTATCCACAAAACGACATGACCCTCTCTCACTGGTATCATTACAGATAAGGAAGGATACCACTTCGACTGCGACAACACATCCATCTTAGGACAAGACAAACGAGAATTCCTAGAAGCTTAGAATTTCAACCGGAACTGTATCAACAAACAAATCGCGTTATACCTCATCTACCAGACCCTGAGGAAAATAACAAGAAATGACATCACCACAGGAAAAAACATCAGCAACTCAAAGAAACCCAAACATATAAATAGAAAGCAGGTATCATGTTAACTACTTCGTCTGAGGCCCACTGAAGATTTACCAATAGAGTGATGAAACGTCTGGAAATGAACCTTACAGCTCAAGCAAGCGAACCCAACTCCACATCCATGCCTCATTCCTGAGAACATTCTCATGAACATCCTCTGAACACGATACAAGTACAAAGGACACCTCCTGAGAAATGGGACACAAGACATTCGAAAATAGACCAATTGTAAGAATGTAGAATCTGTTTTTTGAGAGATGAGGAATAGTGAGGAAACAAGTCACCAGCTGGTGTAATTTACAAGCCAACTCACAGCAACTATAATGTGAAATAAAACAAGTATGAAAAAAATTATGTTTGAGAAATAAAGGATGGCAATAATCTTCAGTGATCTTAATTTCCACTCGCCCAGTCCCGGATCCTTTGTAAAGAAAGTTCAGAGAACATTAAACAATGAATTAAATATGTCCCATCGAACACAACGAAACTTATCATGGTCTTCGATTAATTTACAGACTCCTTAGTTACAGTGATATCCTGGAAAACTATCTCATTGTGAAAATTAGGGAAGGAGATGGATCTTTTGGCCAGAAAATAATAAATCTGTCGCTAATCTTTGTTTGTTTCATGCGTAAGAGCATCCAGGTTCCTCTGCACCATATTTTATTGCAGTTTATCTCGATTTTAATAGTATTCGGACTTTGACTCTTCCTACAGAATTCCTGACCTCACATACACGACAGGAAACTACAGCTGTCATTTTTGTTCCCTAACCAGTCGACCTACATACAGTATATCACTTTGCAGATTCCCCAACCTCATCACAACATGCCCTGCCATCTATTGTGTATCATCAGCAAAACTGTCAAATTTCACTCTGCCACTCATCAGATCGTTAACACAGAGAAACAGTATTGAAGCCATATACCTGGCATTACTGCATTTAACTAATTACATTTTCCAACTTTAAAAAAATACACACGATTCGGTGTCTTGTGTTCAGTAAACAATGGACAGTCAATGCTCATTTATTACAAAACACCGTGAACTCCTAACTTGTTCAATGACGTTTTCTTCTTTGGCCCAATATTGAGTCTCTGGTAGAAATACAAATACAGTTCAACTACCTGCTTCCTTGATAAACTCTTCATGTCATGTTAGCAAAAATCTCGAGCAAATTGCCAAAGTGTGATTTTCCTTTCAACGAATGCTGTTGACTGAGTTTGCAATTATCTTTTCTAAGCTATCTGTTTTACTTCCGTTACAATGGTCTCTAGCATTTTCAAATTCACAAAAATCGCATTGGTGCACATGGAAGTTATTTGGTCCATCCCATCAGCGACAACGTTCAATGAGATCCTGGCTGATTTGCTTAATCCTCAACTCCACCGTTCTACCTTAATCCCACGGCCCTTGATTCCCAAAGTGCTTAAATGTCTCTTTAGCTCAGTCTTGAATATACCCAGCCTTGACAGTCCTCTGTTGTCAGGAAATCCACAAATTTGCTGCCCTCCGAAAGAGAGAATATCCTCCTCATTTGTGTCTTAAATGGGCAACACCTTCCTCTAACTTTAGGTCCTCTGGTCCGACACTATCCCAGATGTAAATCAAAACAGAACAAATCTCTAAAGTTAGTTCTGCACTCACTGTTGTGTCCCGTGGCAATTCTGAGCAGTGGAATTATTTTCGTTTTTGACCTCTGGTAAAACAATCTGCCCTGCTTTGCACACTCGATTTGCCAAAGACGATTCTGCTTCAAAAATACTTCATCAGCTGTGATCCATTTGACGGTGACAGACTCTATACAAACACAAGGACATCTTTCTTTCTCGATTCATTGCAAAGTTTATTAATCTCACTGCACATGACAATGGATACTTCCCATCCACTCCATCCATCATCAATGTTTGTAGTTCAGTTCAATCTCCCATTAGCCTCGCCCGTTCTTAACAAATATATATGGAAAGCAAACATTGAGATCATTGTGCAGACAGAGCAAGCCGAGAACCAGGCTTTCAGGTTGGAAGCCTCCATTCCAGAAGCAATGTTAAGGGCCCCAACACCTCACGTACCTGTGGCTGAGTCGTTCAGATAATGGGTCAGCAATCCTACCGGGGTTTCTCTCCATTGCCCGAATTCTAAAGGCTACATCTTCCCAACTTGAGTGTCGAATGACCTCCTGCTATATGCATTAATTTTCACACTTCAAAACCCAGTCTCATCAAACAGATCTGGACATTGGTGTACATTTTGGGAAACTCAAGGTCTGAACCACAAATACACTCCTGTTTCTCTTTTCACGGATGCTGCTCGAATTCGAATATCTGCAGTAATCCTTGAATTTATTCTGCGCAAGTGCTGGCTTCCATTCAAAAATCTTCAATCCCAGTGCTCAGGAATCTCACCCTGGTGAGTGGCAACACTTACTACTGTTCATCAAATTGCCCAAACACACTGCTCCTTCCTACGTCATTATGAACAACCTTTGGAAATATCGGGTTCAACTTTCCTCTGAAAAACGACCTTGCCAGCCTTGGCAATCTCTCCACAAAAGGGGATTTCATCATCCCTGGTAATGGTGGAAGGCGGAGATTTGTGAAGTGAATTTGAGAAAACATTGTCAGTTGGCAGGTGGAATCTTTTTAACGAAACACAACAGGAAATCTACTGTCCAGTTTTGTGAATGTTTACGACCAGTTTGGGAAGGAGAATTAGAGGGAAATGCAGGGTGAACTGCCCAACTGAGTAGAGACAGTCCAGACATTTTTCCCCTCGTTAAGAGGCCGGGACATTGACTCTGATGTTCTTCAGACATGCTCAGATCTTTGAATTCAAATTCACCCAGCAATGATTCGCTCTGCCTCACTCCACGGTGAAAGAGAGAACTGGAAAGGTATACTGCAGGCGTGGTTCTGCTGCCGTGGTCGAGTGGTGGAACTGTTCGACTTGAAATGCATTGGGAATTCCCCACGGAGGCTGGAATCCTGCAGAGAAAAACGAAGTTTCCTACCCATCCTATTGTTTGGGATCAAATCAGGGCGTGAGGATTCACTTGGTCCAGGTAAGGATTGGTGAAATCTCCAGCGCACTCATCAAACCATTCAGTTGCACATGTACATGGGCAAATACGTTTGAACTGATGGACCACATAATCGGAAATGAGATACGAGCAGTGCAAGTGCCAAAAGACATTTTCTGTTCTGGAGACCTGCGACCAACTGCGGTTACTGGACAGCTTTTGCAAAACGTACCTGAGCTGGCAAGGGGTGGAATTGAGCCTACCCGATCTGTGTTCCAGATATGGTATCGACTGGATCATTGAGAATGGGTATAACTGCCACAGTGCATTCTATGAGAATCGGTAAAATAAGATCCTGGTCTCTCTTTGCCCTGCCGTGTGCAAGCACATACCTTCTCAATACCCTGTGTTTGATATTCCCTGGCCCCGCTTTCAGGTCATCATTGGCTTTACGATCTTCCTGTGTTTCTATCAAACAGTTGAGTGACTTCGGAGTTGGATGGTCAGAAGGAGATGGAGATGAGACAGGCAGAGAGACAAAACGAGACCCGACGTGAAAGTCTTTCGAGTTTGCCGTGAATCAGTTGATTTAAATGAGGGTTATTTGCTTGTCGCTGTTCTTTCAGATTCCCAGGTGCCACAGGTCGCTGGATTTTGGGAAATTGAACATTACACATTAACAACCTGTGGGATTATTACAGCTCACTGTCGATTTAATATCACAGCTCACTGCAACGTTTTATATTAACTGGAAAATGGACTTGCCTTCAACCTAAAGCTGCGTTTTGTCGAAGAAACTTTAAACAGGGAGCACATGGAACGTGTATAATCCTGGGACCTCTGCCCCTCTGGGGAGATGTGTCCGTATATCTTCCACTGTAGCTGAAAATGAGTATGGGTTTCTCAAGGGGGTTACAACATAATATGAAAATGTGTTGCTGGAAAAGCGCATCATTTCGGGCAGCATCCAAGGAGCTGCTGCGCATTTCCAGCAACACATTTTCAGCTCTGATCTCCAGCATCTCACTTTCTCATACAACATAGTATGACCACGTCAAACTTCAGTCCCATTATTGTATCACTTACAATCACAGGGAGAATTTCATTGGCATTTGCCCTGGAAACATCAGAATAAACGAGATTATGTGGCAAAACCGAAAAGTAGGACGATAATAGAATGATGTCTCTGAGCCACAAAGCGTGATGGGCCAAGTGGTCATTTTTAAAAGCTGTAAAGAATGTAAGACGGGGGAAACCGATCTGCAACGAGACTGATCCGAAAGGAAAATGCAAAACCAGTGTCATTGAGAAAGGAGACAGTGTTTTCTGCCGCCCTCGTTGGTGAAGTAACCGTTATGTATCTACTCACTCACTGCCACAGTGCACGTTCAGTTCCCAATCTGGAGATGGGAGTTCGGCACTTCCCGCCCATTGTGATGACAGTGTTTGTGAAACAGAAAATGAAGTGGGAGCTGAGAAATGATTCGCTTTTGTACCAAACGTGATTCATGATAACATAAAATAAAGAACTACGGTTAATGGAAATCTAAGACAAAATCAGGGATTGACTGATAGATTATGCACCTTGCAGCATTTGTGGAGAGAAACAGAGTTAATGTTTCAGATCGACAGAAACAGATTAGTTACAGATTGCCATATCATGATGGCGGGGAAATGACCTCTTTTGTCAACATTTTTATCAAAATTTCTCATTCGCTGACACCGTCATTTCGAAATATTTAAAATGGTTTAATCGACTGTAATGCTGTTTCCGTTGCCTTTCAGCTGCTAAAGGTTTGTGCTTATATTGTTACTTTTTTATTTTACTTTCTCTCACTCAGCAGCCATGTCGAATGGAGAATTCGTCCCGCCTTTGTATAAATCAATGGAGTCTGTATTTGTCTCTTTATGTGATGTATGCACCACTCTGTTTCACATTTTCTGACGCTCAATCTGTTCATATTCCTCATTTCCCATTTCTGATCTTTGAAATGTCTCACATTCGGAGGCAATGTAATAATGGAGTTGCTGAGAGACTATGTCCTCCCACCACTGGCTGGATTGTGTATAGCTGGGCCCACATTCTCCGGATAATGTATCTGTTACTTAGGGCTGCGATAAGGAGACGTTATTTATTCAACATGTTATGAGTCTTTCGAATTCTAAATACAACATCTTTTCCTCCGAAAATAAAAGCAGTTTCATTCGAAATATAGGATGACAATGATGTATTTACTGTTGGTGAAAGATGAATGATCACTGACTGCAGAAAATGAAGATGATCAGCTCTTGGTGTCTGTGCTATGGCCACAACATTTCCCGACAAATTTGCAGTGTCTGCTGCCTCAACTCATTATTCCCACTAAAACTGGGAGTAAAGGAGCGAGCGCAACAGAAGAGAAGAAAAGAATTTGTGGGATAATGGAAAGAACTTCCAGTTTGTATTAATAGTCAGCAAGAAACAACATTCATTGGTGGAGAAAAAAGGAAGGAATAACTCAAGGACCATCAAATCACAACAGGCAGAGCTCAAGTCAGAAAGCTGCGGGATCAGCAATATGACATTTGAAGAAGATGAAACAATGAGCCTTTGAAAGAGTGGACATCCACAACCGGCATTTGAATCCAAGTTCTCTTGTTTACTAGAGAAGCACTTTAATGAACCGAGTCACAGTGCCTCCACTAGAAGTGCGTTTACACATCCACACTTGTAGTTCTTTAACCACTTCATCACAAAAGTTTGGAAATGTTTTTCTTTTTTGTGTAAAATGTTGTTTGGTGAGAATTGCAATCAATGCCCGCTTTTGAACAGACATTTCACAGTTTGACATTCTCCACTGAAAATGTACAGGGAAAATCAATGTGCACTTACATTGGTTTCAAACTGTACTGTTCACTTGTTTAAACTGATAGAATAAGCAGAATGTATACATCCTTTCTTGGCCCATTGACGGCGTTCACACACCCAGAGCGATCCTCACACCAAGAGGAAGAAGGTTATTGTGGTGAATTGACCTGGAGTGAGTGTGAGCCAGAATCAACAATGGGCAGTGTAGGCAGACCCATTGGCATCAACACTGAGCCTAACACCACCAGCTCCACGATTACTTCATGCCTCATGCGTTCCAGTCATCATTGCCATGTACTTTTATTTGACTTCCCCACTCCGTTTCTTCACTTGTCCCCGACCGATTGCAGGTGTCTGCTTAGAACCTGACCCTTTTAGAAACATGTCTCTATCAATGAGATATGATTCACTGATCATCCGAAGATACCCCGGAGAAGGAGAGAATTACTTAGTTTCTTGAACCCTTCAACTCATGAGCACGACGAATCGTCATGCTGCTGCTAACGATGGATTGCTCGGATTTCGACCCGACAACACTGAAAAAACAGCGAGAAAATTGGCGCGGGATTTGCCGTGGTAGTTTCTCCGTGTATCTGCTACCATAGTCCTTCGAATTGGATGCAAACAATCCACACCTGCTGTCGAAGTGAAATGGAAAGCAATTACAATTAATTGCTGTCTGAAACTTTGTTAAGCTGCTCTCATACCTTGGCCTGAACGTGCAACGGAATGTATAGCAGCAATTGTCATCCTGATAAGGAGTACAGTTTCCGTGCCCTCACCCTTTCTGTAACAATAGTAGCGCGTTTGCTTTCCGTGAGAAGGCAACCCGGTTTGAAAACAAGGTATCACTTATTTGCTGGTGTCACAGAGCACCACGGATTGTTGATGTCGCCTCTCTGTCATATTAATCCCAAGATAGTCTCTAAAAGGCCTCATTTTGATTTTGTCTGCTGTTTGTCAACTCGAATGAACCACCATCAGAAATCCTGAATCATCCTTTGGTGCAGTTCGCATGTTAGCGTGTCAGTCATTTTGCAACGTTCACATGTGCTCTGAAATCGAAGACATGTTGGAACTGGAACTGAGAAAGTGATAGACACGAAATCGAACTCGAGCCGGACCGCTGGGAGCACTGTATCAGAAACAGTAGAGAACCACAGAAAACAACAGACGCTGTCATCCCTTTCATCAATTACACTTCTTTCGCAAGGTTTCTGAAGGTTTGTAGCTCAGGTTGAGGTTTTGGGTGTAGGTTTGCTCGCTGAGCTGTAAATTTGAGATCCAGACGTTTCATTACCTGGCTGGGTAACATCACCAGTGGCGACCTCCAAGTGAAGCTAAGCTGTTGTCTCCTGCTTTCTATTTATATGTTTGTCCTGCACGGTGTTCCTGGCTTTTGTGGTGATGTCATTTCTGGTTCGTTTTCCGAGGGGTTGAAAGATAGTATCTAGATCTATGTGTTTGCTTATGACGTTGTGGTTGTAGTACCAGGCCTCTGGGAATTCTCTGGACTAGCTTGGCTTACCCTATCGCAGGATAAATGAGTTGTTCCAGTCGAAATGGTGTTTTTTTTTCATCCGTGTGTAGGGCTGCGAAGGAGAGATAGTCGTGTCTTTTGTGGCTAGCTGCTGGTCGTGTACCTTGGTGGCTAACCTTCTTCCTATTTGTCCTACGTTGTGTTTGTGGCAGTCCTTGTATGAAATTTTGTAGGTGACGTTAGTTTTGTCCATGAGTTGTACTGGGTCTTTTAAGTTTGTTAGTTTTTATTTGAGAGTGTTGGTGGGTTTTTATGCTACGAGGATTCCCAGGGGTCTTAGTAGTCTGGCTGACATTTCTGAAATTTCTTTGATGTATGGTAAGGTGGTTAGTTTTTCTGGCTGTGTTCGGCCTGCTTGTCGTGGTTTGTTCTTGAGGAATCTGCGGACCGTACTTCTTGAGCGTCCATTCTTCTTGAATACGTTTTGTAGGTGGTTCTCCTCTGTTTTCCGAAGTTTGTCTATGCTGCAGTGCATAGTGGCTCGTTGAAATGGTGTTCTGATAAGCTTCGTTTGTGTGTGTTGAGATGGTTGCTGGTGTAGTTATGTATTTGGTCAGTGTTTCTTGGTTTTCTGTCGACGCAGGTTTGTAGTTCTCTGTTTTCCTTTCTTTCGACTGTGACGTCCAGGAGTGTGAGGTTGCTGTTGGTTTCTTCCTCCGGGCATTCCAAGCACAACGCCATAAACAAGTACAGATATCTCGATACCATCTATCAACCCTTCCGAAAACGAAGAGGAAATGACATCACCACAAACACCAGGAAACCCATCCAGGACAAATGTATAAATAGAATGTATAAATAAATACTGCATACCCAGTCAGAACGTCTCAATGGATATCCTGTCTGACAGAAAGATCAGGGGAGAGTGGAATCCACTCCTTCCTGGCTCAGATATACTTTGCAGACGTTGTCCTGGCTATTCAGTGTGAGAGCTCACCGCAGCGGGTCACAGAGATATCCAGCACGGAGAATGTCTTTTGGCCCGTTTGCGCACAGTTCTCGACTCATTTACCAACACTTGGCTCATTAGTCTTATGAAGATATCAGTGCACCTATCAGAGACTTAATAATAGCATAACTACTGGACACAGCATCAAGTGTTCTCAAAACGGCACCAACGTAACACTGGGTTGAAAAACTCAATTAGATCATTGCCTGGAAATGAAAAACAAATTTGCATTAGGCCAACCAGTTTAAAATATACCCTGAAAAAAATAATTACTTCCAAACAAGTTTGATTTGATTTTATTGACAATGTTGAAAGCCAATGAAACAATCAGATGCTCTTGGGTATAAGACCGAGATAATTGAACAGTTCAGAAGAGAACTGCTAAGACCCAGCATTTCGCAGACTGCTGAGAAAGTAGCTCTCTTAAAAGTACCTTTTGGATCAGTAATTGGTGACGCAAAAACTGCAAACAAAGTGAAAAGAAGACACTGGAAGCTCCGAAGACAAGCACCTACAGCTGCCAGGTTTAAGATGAGAAATGTTGTTTTGTCAATCTGAGTGGAGAGTGTATCAGACTACTTTATCGAAGGGAAGAAAGAACATAGTTTAGAGAAAGAAATTGTCAATAGTGTTCAGTTAAATATTCTCTGCTTATTTTCAGAAATGACGTTGTTAAGTTTACTTTAAATAGCCCTCAGCCACTCGAAGCTTTAGATTCCTGCACGAGATAATTATTTTCTGTGTTGCTGGTTTAAAATTAAACAGGAGTTTTTACCTTGTGTCCTAACAATCTTGGATTTGAATCTGTTTGGACAAATTTGAATATACTTGGGGAAATGAAAATTCCCAACAGATTGAAACACTTCCAGGTTAGTATACTAGATCTTTAAATAAAACGCAAGTGGGACAATGTGATTATTTTTGGAGACTTGTGGTTGGTTAAATTAAAAGAGAGTGAAATGTCTTAAAATTGCAACAGGATGTTCTGGGATTTGAAGATGATTCTCAAATTTGCCAAGAAAGTTTAGAATGAAAGAAAAAGGCCATACTTTAAGTATTAACAAATAAGTTAGATTTGGGATTAACCAATGACAAAATAAAGCAGTTAAAGGAGTTAATGAAACACTTAGCTGTGACAGAAAAACAATGAAGTGCGGTTGAGGCAGAGAAAATTAAATTAATCTCGAGGAAAATGGAGTGAGAAGATCAACAAAGCGAGAGAGAGAGGAAAGCGAGAGGGAGAGAGAAAAGAAAGGGGAGAAGAATGAGAAAAAGTGAGAGTAGAGAAAGCGAGAGACAGAGAAAGAGAGAGATGAGATAGAGAGGCAGGAAAAACAGAGAGAAGTTCCTTGGATGAGCAAAAGGAGATAAGAAAGGAAGAGAGAAGAGAGAGATGCAGAGAGAACATTTGAACTTTAGAAGTTGCGACTTTGTCAGCAAAATCAAGTTACCAGGATGGAAATTAAAAGAGAAATTAGTGATATATGTAAATGTGTCACAACTCCGCAACATTTTGATGAGGATGATGTTGAAGCCTTCTTCATTTCAAGGAAAAAACGTGGCTAGGCAGATGGAATGGTCCGAAGATTGATGGGTAATGGGAGTTCAGACGAAACTCGAAGTCAGAGCGAGTAAGGGATTTGGTATGATATTACCTGAGGTGTCAAAAGATTATGAATGAGTAAAACAGCCTACTTTCAGTGCTTCTGAACTGGTACCGGAAGTACATCGAGAGCGTTTCAGAAACACAGGTCAGACTTATGTTCAGTTAAAAAGTTTTAAACACAATACTTTTGATCGATGGATGCTTATTTGGATTAAAAAGAGGATATTTCAGACTATTAGAGAGATTATTCTGCTGGAAGAGTTCAAAAACACGCTTTCAGAGATTGCAAGAATTCACATGGAGGGAAAAAGAGTTCGGAAAGTCAGAAGGGGAGCAGAATTAGTAGATGATTACCTGCTGCTGCATAAGACAAGCTTCTGGACAGATATTCGTCCTGTGAAGGATAGAAATTGGCAGAAGTGGAGATTCTACATGACTAAACCAAGAACCGGGCGCACTTGGAAGATAGTAGAGCAAGATAAAAAACGAAGCCCAAGAGAGTGGAAAGGACGTGGAAGGCAAAGTTGAACACGGAAAGACACAGTAATTCAAGGCGTCGTGGAAAATAAAATGTTTAAAGAAGCTAAACCATTGGCATTAATCAAGGTACGACAGGAGAACACACAAAGAGATGAGGAGCTGCAGACGGATGTGCAGCCTCGGTAAGGGCTGGTTATGGAGTTTTTACCTGGTCAATACAAAGAATCTGCCGCTGTGTTAACGTTTACTTAGAAAGAACGGGGGTGAAGACAAGAAGCTACAAGTTTGAGAGTGACAGGATCTAACCAGTCGCTGGTAGGAAGGGATGGGCGAATATGTACCCTTTCATATCTGTTTCCCATGAGTGTCGTACTTTGTGGGATATATGAGCAGAAACTTAGCGTTCGCTTATGGAAGATCAGTTTAGAGCGCCAACCTAAGCCGGGGAAATTTACATTGGACGTCATAGACAGAGTGTCAGTTCCACGAATTCAGCTTGTGCTTGGAAATGATTTGGCAAGATCCAATTTGGATGTGACTCCCCTTATTGTGGAGAAGCCCAAGGAAGACGAAGAAACTGAGGAGTTAAAACAGAAATATCTTTCTATTTTCCCAGACTGTATGGTAAACAGATCCCACTATCAATAGTCACAGCACTAAGTGACAAGTAAAAAGAAAGATGAAGGAATTGAGTTTCAGTCAGCTGATACACTACTTGATGTGATTCGTGTCGTGGGCTGAAGTACACAAGACTGTGTTGCAGCTATCACATAGAGAGGAAGTGTTATGGGTAGCACATGAACTACCTATCGGGGGTCACCGAGGGTTACGAAAAACGCAAGCTAAATACTAAACATTTCTATTCGCCTGGAATGCACACGGGATGTGGTTAGATTTTTCTGACAGTGTCATACATGTCAAATGGCAGGTAAGCCACAGTTGGAAATAAAAACGCGCCTTTGTTGCCAATTGTCACATTTGGAGAATCTTTCAGGTGGATTATAATTGATTGTGTGCATCCCCTCCCTAGATTTAAAAGTGGGAACCAATACTTCTTGACTACAATGGATGTACCTACCATATTTCCAATAGCAATTCCTTCCTGGACTATCAAGGAAACAATTCTGGTAGAGGAGTTAGTAGCTTTCTTCACGCGTTATGACCTACCCAGTCAGATTCAGTCCGACTAAGGGTCAAATTTTACTGCAAGACGGTTGCAAGAGATTATGGATAGCTGAGATACAACACTTTAAATATAGTGCATATCTTCCTGAATCCTTGGGAGCTTTGGAAAGATGTCTTAAGACCTTGAAGACGATGAAGAGAGCATACTGTCAAGATTACCCAAATGATTGGGAAAAAAGATATCCCATTCATATTGTTTGTCGTTAAGGGTGTTCCAAACGATTCCACTTAGTCAATTCCTTTTTAGCCAATATTCGCACATGAAGTGATTGCCCTTTGGAATTAATTAAAGAAACAAATGACAGGATCAAAGTCGGATATCACACAATTAAATCATGTATCGTAAGTGAGGGAGAGACTAAACTGCGTCGGTGATTCAGCAAAACAGCACCCAAAGATGGTCCAGCGTAGAATTACGCAGATGGCAAATAAAAATCTGGGCCTCAGAAGTTTTCCCACGGGGATAACTTGTCAGTACTGTTATCAATCATTGGTGATCCATTCAAAGTTAGGTTTAGTGGTCCCTGTCTAAAAGTTGAGTCAGTTGAACTATTTAGCAAAGATGTCAGAAAGAAAATAAAAATATATTGGATACGTCATGTGAACATGTTGAAAACGTTTTACACAACAAAGGAAGAATTGGAGGAAGAGGTGTTCGTTACTGCCCAGCAGAGTGAGGAATCAAATTCAGATGCTTTGGATTTTTATGTGCCTCAAACCAGGTTCTAAAATGCTGAAGTCCTTGAGAAGTGGGGTGGATTAGTAAGCTAACTGTCTCAGGAGCGTAGAAAAGTGTTGAAAGATTTTTTTGGTCCTACAGATTCAGGGCACATGCAAGAATCACATGAGGAGGACGAAAGCAATTGAACACGAAGTAGATGTAGGAAATTCTGCTGCGATAAAGCAGCATCCCTCTCGACTTAATCGTCTCAAAGGCTGACAGGACAAGATACAGGTGAACACCATGCTCGACGAGATCATCACTGAACCAAGCCAGAGCGCGTGAAGTTCGCAGATTGTCTTACTTACCAAACCGGATGATTTGTGTTGAATTCCGTGCGGAATACGGAACGGTCAACGCCGTTACAAAATCGAACTCATATCCAATTTCTAGATTGGAGGACTTCATCCAGAAAGTCGGACAAGCCAGTTACATCACCAAGTCGGGAATAATGCGCGGCTACTGGAAGGAACCATTGTCAAAGTTGGTGAACACATCTCTGCGCTTGTAACTCCATATAGGCTATATCAGTTTAAAGTGATGCACTTTTGAACTAAGAACAAGCCTGCCACACCCAAAGACACTTGTACAGAGTAGTGGCTGGGCTGAGAAATTGTGTAATCTATTTGGACGATGTAGCAATCCTTATCAATTCAAGGAATGATCACAAGGGACTGTTGGCAGGGCCCTCTAAACGACCACGATAAGCAAAACTGATAATAAAACAGAATTCATGAAAGCAGAGGTAATGTTCCTGGGATGTAACATCGGTCATGGCAGGTTGAGCACCCTCCGGAACGTGAAGACTAAGTCTTTGAGGAATTCCCATGATCAACCTCGAAGAAAGAATTTCTTTAATTCTTCAGACTCAGCAGACTCTATCCGAAGTCTGTTCCGAACTATACTAGTGTAGTGGCATCGTTAACCGATTTGCTGAAGAAGAACACTACTTTTCGGTGGACAGTAACATGCCACGAGGCAATCGACCATTTTAAGTTGATATTAACCACCAAACCATTATTACCTACACCAAACGTCTAAAAAACTTTTAAAGTCGCCATCGATGGTCGTGACGTTAGAGTTGGAGGTGTACTCCAAAGGGAAAAATGAGCACGGGGAAGAAATGCCAGTTGGTAACTTTTCAAAGAAAATCAACATCTATCAGAATAAATGCTCCACAATCGAAAAAAGAACTATTGAGTTTGGTACTGGCGTTACAAATTTAATGGATGTGCGATGAACACTGGATCGGAGAGGTTATGTACACTGACCACAATCCACTAAAAAGGATTATTATTATATATGTAATCATATGAGAATATTTCGTTGGCTTCTTATGGAAGAGACTTTCTATTTAAAAATCGTACATGTTGTGGGTCAGTAGAATGAAACCACAGACGCGTTATCGCAGATTCAACTGATGGTGTTCAGATGAGATTGTCTTTATTTCATGTTTTATATGTATATATAGGAAAAAACTAAGTCAAAATTGTATGAAATTTATCGGTATGTTAGTGTAAAGTACTTAAAAATTAAAATGAAAACATATATTCAATATGATGGTTCATTGTTCCCTGTAGAGGCGAGGTGTTTTAAACATATTAGTGCGCGTTTAAGAGATTTAAAAGCAGCAGAACAACCAGACACAGCAACAAGTGTTCTCAATAAGACAACGACGTAATACTGGGTCGAAGAATTCAATTCGTTCATTGCCTGGAGACATAAACAGTTCGGATTTGGCAACTCAGTTTAAATTTTAATCAGAATAAAATATCAGTTTCAATTCAAATTATAATTTCGTCTCTTGAAAGTCTTTTAAAAAACAGGGACCCAATCAGATGCTCTGGGGTATGAGATGGGGGACATTGAACAGTTGAGAGGAAGACTGCCAAGACCTCGCATGCAACAATCTTCTTGAAAAAAGATATATCTGGAAAATAACTTTTCGATCCGTGATCTTTGACACAGAATCTCCGAACAGGGAAAAAGAAATGACAAGAAGATCCAAAGACAAGAACCTACAGCTGCATGGTTTTGAGAAAAGAAATGCTGTTTTGCAAACCTTAACTGGGAGTTTTATCTGAATAGTGTTATTGAATGGAACGTCAAAATGGGTAATAGAAATGCATTGTCAATCGTGGTTTGTTAATTAATCTCTCTTTTACTTTAGAAATGAAGTGTTGAAACTTTACTTTGTGTAGTTTTTGGCCAATCGAATTGTTGCAGATTTCTGTACGGCACAAATCGATTCTGTTTTGCTGTTTTTATCGTATGCTGGAGGGTTTACGCTGTGTCATAACCAGTCTAAACAAATTTGGCAATACAAGTGTGGGTCGAAACAGTTCATTGAGTGCACTGGAGATTTGCATCATACATGACCTGGAGGAAGTGATTCTTCCCACCATGATCTGAATCTCCAAAAGCACAACGCCTTAGTTGACAGGATTCGAACCTGCGTGGGAATGTCCCAATGGATTTCAAATCCATCGCCTTAACCACTCGGCCACAACTACAAATCGGCACTCTCTGTTCTCATTTCCAGTTCTCTGTCTCTGGGGAGCTTAGCAGGAGTGAATCATTGTTTGGTTCATTTGAATTCAAAAACCACAGCTTTCAAATCTATGAAATGTAGGGGCAAAGTGGGTCTGTGTGTTCCACTCCGATAGGTGGGATCGATATTCAGCTTAAACGAAGGCGGAAATTGCAGGAAAACACTCAGCAGGTCGAGCAGGATCTGAGCTGAGAAAAGGCGATTCAACGTTTCAGAACTTCTTCAGAACGTTATCAGAACTCTGTTTTCTCCCAGTAGTACTGACAAACCTGTTGACATTCCCCAGAATTTTCTTTTTTTTTCAGAATCCCAACATGCTCATTCCTTTACATGAGCCATTAAAACGATACAGAAATTCCTTTGCGATTCTGGATAAGATTCCTGTTTGGGGAACATTTTCCTGACCACATTAAAAAACCTGAGCTGTGCAGGAGAGAAAACCAATGAAATATGAGCAGTGAGAGATCCGACCCTGAAACGTCCCAAACCACAACCGTTCGGTCAATGGATGAGCGTGTTGACCAATTACGCAACAGAGACGGTCGAACTGACTCGTTGCACGATCCAAAAATAGGCTTTTCACGAATTCAAACTTCAGCCTGTCCTTCACGAAGTGATTGTTGACCTGTATGGGTTTTACTTTTGCAAAATATATCCTGGGACATTCACTGTCGTGAAATGGCAACAATCCTGTCCCCTCTGCAAACACATCCACGTCACAGCAACCAACTTTTCTACAACAGGAGTTCTACTCTCTTCGAGGCTTTTTCGCAACTTGTTTGTACCCGAGTCTTCTCGTGGTCTTGTCGCCGTGGCGAGGTTTGAATTCCTGATGCGCAGGAACCAAATTCCTTTCAATGTCTCAGATCGGTTCCTGTCCAGAGAACAACGGAATCAACGTCACGGCCTTTTAAAGACTGGCCGTGTTAAGTGGGACAATCCAGCTTTCGTTCACCTCTGATTTCGCTTCCCAAAGAGATTCCAAAGCTGGAGACATGCGTTTACTGTTTTTTTTGCCTTGTTTTTTTAACCTGCCAACTGTTAAAAAAAACCTACTGTTATTTTCCCAAAACCTCTTCGCAGTCCAGCATTATGTCCAGCGATGAGCAAACCCCTTTTGTCGAGAAACTACTGAGGTTGGGATTCTTCTTTTTGGAACAAAGGTTAACTGGAGATTTTCATGGTCTGTTTATAATGATAGGGAGAGTGCAGCGCGGGTGGGTGGGTTGATGTTCTGGAGGAAATGTTGCCAACGATCAAGGTCCGTCTCCAGAGGACTGGGACTAAAGATATTGAGTGAAAAACAAAAATTGCGAAGAGTATATAGAGCCTAAACTCAGGGGAACCGTTAATTATTTAAGACACAGATGAGGAGGACATTCGGTCTTTCCGACAGTAGCAAATCTGCTGAATTCTTTACAATGGAGGGCTATCACGTTTGAGTATAATCAAGGTTGCGACGGCCGCACAACTAGTCACTCTGGGAATCAAGAAGAATGGGGATAAGGCGGAAAAGTGCAGTTAAGAATTAACCAAATCAGACATGACCTCATTAAAAGGTGGAGCTGACCTGATGGGACGAATGGCTTCCATCTGTTCCAACATCTTATCTGTCATTTAGAAACTGCGAGAGACAATTATGAAGAAAGAAATTCCAGGACGTTGATAAAAGATGATTGGAGTGAAACTGAGTCAACATCATTTGTTGAACGGAAAAACACACTTTACAACGTTGTCAGAGTTATTTGATAATATTACAAGCAGAGTTGATCAAATGTTGGTTGGCATTCCATAAGGGACCAGATCAAAAGCGATTGCACAAGGTCGGAGATCACGGTGTTGAGTTAAAAAAAATGCCAGGATTGTCCGTTTTTTATTTAATGGAAGACACAGAATCTGGGTTATTGCGTATATTTCAAGTTGTAAAATTGTAATTAGTAAAGTGCTGGAATGGTCAGTCATCGGACTTCAATGCTTTATATCTGCCTCAATGACTTGGTGGAATTGGCAGAGTGAAATGTGCCCAGTTTTACTGACGATTCTCAATACGTGGGAGGACATTTTGCGATGAGGACAGCGGAATCTAGAAATGGATAGTTATAGATTGAGTGGGTGGGCAAGCAATAGGTGCACGGAGGAGGTTGTAAAGTTGACAGTTTGGAGGGGAGGGTGATGCACATGGGTGGGAAGAAAATGTGACAGATGTGACAGGACATAAGGACAGAGCTGGAAGTTTTGAAGTGAGGAAAGATGGTGGAGGGGAAATGTGGAAACGAGTGAAATTCTTATTGATGCCAAGGGGTTGGAGGTCCCCATGTGGAGATTTAGCTTTAGAACATCGAACAATAGAACAACACAGCGCAGCAGAGGCCCTTTCGCTTTCGATGTTGCGCCAACCTGTGAACTAATCTCAGCTCATCCTCCTATATTGTCCCATCATTATCCGTGTGTTTATCCAAGGATTGTTTAAATTTCCATAATTTAGCTGAGTTAACGACATTGACTGGCAGGGTATTCCACGCCCTTACTACTCTCTGAGCAACGAACTTGCCTCTGACATCCGGCTTAAAACTATAAACCCTCAATTTGTAGTTATGACCACTCGTAGAAGCTGACATCATCTTCCTGAGAAAAAGACTTCCACAGTCTACCCTATCTAATCCTGTTCTCATCTTGTAAATCTGGGGAGTACGTTTGATCGCTGACCAACACCCTAAACCTCAACTTGAGCTACCAACCTTGCAAAATCCTAGTAATACTGTATCAAATCCGCTCTCAGACTTCTTCGTTCCAATGGGAACAGACCCATGTCTCTCAGATATTCCTGACAAGACTTTTCCTCCAGAACAGGCAATATCTTGTTAAATCTCATCTGCAACTTTCCCAATGCTTCCACATCATTCCTGGAATGTGGCGAGCAGGCAATTCAAAATATTCCAAGTGGAGCCACACAAGTGTTTTCCATCGTTGCAGCATGACATTTTGGCTCAGGAACTCAATCCTCTACCAATGAAAGTACCAACTGCGTACTCTTTCGCAGTAGCACAGTGGTTAGTACTGCTGCATCACTACGTAAGAGACCAGACTTCAATTCCCGCTTCAAGCGACTCTCTGTGTGACTTTCCGCCGATTAGTTCGTTTTCCCCTCAGAATCCAAAAAAAATGTGAAGGTTCGATAAAGGGGAAGGGGAGGAAAATTGGTCTGGTGGTCGCGCTTCGGCGGGTCGGTGTATACTTGTCGGGCCGCAAAGCCTGCTTCCACACAGTAAGTAATCCAATAAAAAAATCTATCTGGCTGGAAACTATGTACATGGACTCCAAGGTCACTCTGTACATCCACATTACCAAGAATCTTTCCATTAACTCAGTATTCTTCCTTCCTGTTATTGTTCCCAAAGTGAATCACCTCATATTCAGCTGCAGTGAACTTCATTTGCCACCTCTAAGACCAATTCTGCAGTTTATCCAAGCTGAGAGAGCCAAGAAAGCATGCATTGTCAGAGGGCCAGTTCTGACGGAACGTCGTTTTTTCTTTCCAATGCAAAAGTTTAGTGCTGAAAGATTGGGCGCTTTTGGAGGTTCAGTGCTGTGGGAGCTGACGCTGTCAGAGCATCAGTGCTGAGGATGCAGAAACTCTCAGATGGTTAGTGCTGAAGGAGCGGTTACCGTAATATGGTCAATGCTGAGGGAGTGGGCACAGTCAGAGGGTTATTGTTGAGGAAGCAAGCACTGTTGGAGGGTCAGTACTGAGGGAGAGGGTACTGTCACAGGGTCAGTGCTGAGTAAGTGTCATCGTCGCCCGTTCAGTTTTGGAAGAGTGGATGTTGTCGGAGGGTTAGTGCTGAGGGATTATATTTAATTTATTTCATGCCAATATTTCCAGAAACAAATCAAAGGCAGCTGGATATGCAAACTGTCCATCAAATCATTCTTTGGCAAGTCCGAACATAAACAAATTATCTAAAACATCTTTCATATTTGAGGACATCCTGCCTGTTTTTTTTTGTCAAACATACGCTGCCTGTCTGGTCAGCCATACATCATCCATGTTATGATCTCACACAGCCTCCCCATGTTTTTCACATACATCCTCCCAAACTCCATCTAACAGACCCTCCATGTCTTTGTCACACACACCTTCACTGCATGGGACAAACTCGAAGTCTGTCAGTACTGGAGTAGGCTTCACTTAAGCCACTCCCAGGGGTATGATTGTGTTAAAATGGTTAGAAGTTGGACGAATCCAATTTCCACTGACCTAGCCCCAATCCCACATCCCTGTCTGAACTGGATTAAGACCGCAGCGAGATATGACCAAGAGAGTGAGAGAGAGAGGGAGACAGAGATTCATAGAAATTGAATGCACAGAATCAGTACCTTCAGTCCAACTTGTCCACGCTGATAATATGCCATGAATAACTCTCATCTCATCTGTCAGCATTTGGCCCATATCTCTCTCACCCCTTCCTACTTATTTATCAATCCTGATGCATTATAAACTTTGTCCTTGCCCCAGCCTCTACCCCTCCCTCTGGCAGCTCATTCCACACTTGCACCATTCGATAGGAAAAATGCTGCGTGGGGTTGGAAAAGATACTCTCAGGCGTCCACGCTGCTGAGGCACCTGTGGGTTCACACCGGCGGGAAGCCATTCATTCATTCCTCTTGTTGGACATGACTTAAAAAGTCACCCAACCCACTGAGACATCTTGGCATCCGCGCAGATGATAAATATTTTAGTAACACTGACTATAGCTGTTAATTTTATTCAATGATAAGTAAATATATGGTGAGTGGAGAATAGATAAAGAGACAGGAGGGACAGATATGAAATGCTTCAATCCTTCATTAAATCTATATCATGTAAAGATTGATTTCCGTTTCTTCCTTCACCATGATTACCTTTTTTAATGTAGGAGAACAAATTAGAGAGAGAAGTATTTTCTTAACTTTCCAAAGAGGTAAAGCAATGCAAGACATACTCAGTTAATTTTCATCTGTCAACGTGTACTTTGGCACGCTTAATAAATTAGATAAAGACATTTCCTCACTAACAGTGACCATCAAGTATACACTGAAGGTTATTGGATAGGGCATCGTAGAGGTCGGTGTCCAGTGAACTATCTTAAGGATTGGTTAGGGGACCTCTGTTCTTTGCGATGTTTATAAATGCGTTGGACGAGGAAGAAGAAAGATGAGGTGAGGAATTTTGCCGATGACATGGAGGTTGGTGGTGTTGTCGATCGTGTATTTGGCTGTTGTGGATTGCAATGAAACATTGCGAGTTTGCAGAACTGGTCTGATGTGTGGCAGATGAGTAAAACCGGAAAAAAGTGTGGAATCGTTCACTTTGGAAGTGCGAATTTCCATGCAGAACATAGGCTTAAAGGATTCCTGGCAGTGTGGAGGAGCAGAGGAATCTTGGGTCATAATGGCTCTCTTTACAGCAATTGTCAGACGTTGGTCTATCCCAATAACCACGCAAGTTAAAATCTACCAAGGAGCTTCCAGTTTTACAGATAAAGTGATGAAATACTTGTTCAAAGTGACAATCAAAATGAAATAACTCGTTTCTGGAGTACTTTAGGAGAATCTTCGAATGTAGTATCCACCCAGGTTACAATTAAAGTCGAGAAAGGTGAGATGATTTGAACAGGTTGATATGCTTCCTTGGAGATATTTCGATAGTTTGGCAATAAATTATGTTTCGGGAAGTTACATTTGATAATCTCGTCATGACCAATCAGAGCAGGACCATGGAGACTCCTGTTGTGCCTGACATTCGTTTCAATAAATGCACCTGGAATTTCGAACACATCACGATGTTTAACTTTCAGTAAATGTGCTGATATGATGTGTTATTACGAAATAAAGAACGTGTGAATTCACAGTGAACCTGCACTGGAATGGGTCTGAAATACACGTTACTGTTTGAGGAAAAGCCGGACATGAAACGATTTACGTGTCCTGGACAATCGGGCTGCATTTTGACATTTTCGATACAATGACACATTCTCCCATAGGGAACTATCTTTAACCAATCAGAAGAGAGTTAGTTCTCACAGGGAATGGGCAGGAATGCAGCGAGGATAATCAGGAAGTGTCTACACACTTAGATTGGCATGATTAAGAACTGTACACATTTCGAAGACAACTGAATAAAAAGGATGGCAAATTTTACACTAATGTTTAATCTGTTGCTTGAATCTCAAGCGTCTGTGTATGAGTATTTTGTAAACTCACGGCACTTCTCAGGAGAAGGATGGGTCGAGTCGATCTGTTCGCAAGAGTTGAAGATGGGGATTCTTTAAATAAACTGACCTTAAGTTACTAAAGGTGATCTTTTCTCTTTCTTGCACAGTGAATTCTTGTAGGAATCAATAGTAATGTGGAGATTTTTTTGATGTGTGGGAAAGTGCAGCTAATTCCTGCTAATGCACAGTTGATCGGTTATAACCCTGCGAATGAAAGTACAGAATCGAGATAACAGTGATATATTGAAAAAGTCAGAATTAAAACAGTGTATGAAAAGCAGCACCTGCTATCAAGAACAAGGTCAGATGTTATGCCTGAGATTTGTGGACGGACAGAACGTGAAATACACAAATAAAATGAAGCTGACACTCAAAATACAGCTTCAATGACGTAGTTGAAAGGGAGAACTGCAAATGCTGGAGATCAGTCAGGAGCGTGTTTCTTAAGAAGTACAGCAGTTCAGGCATCTTCCGAGAAGCAGGAAAATCGACGTTTCAGCAAAGATCCTTCATTACTGCTGAGGGTTTGAGCCTTGCGGGTGGAGTGATTAAATGTCTGGGGCGTGGGGCTGGGGGAAAGGCAGCTGAGAGTGCAAAAGGGAGATGGAAGTGGGGGAAATGCTGATAAGTCAGAGGGAAGCAGGATGGACAGATAGGACAAGCCATGACGCGGTGCTGAGATGGAAGTTTGGAACTGGGTTTAGGTGGGGGAGGGGATATGGGGAATCTGGTGAAATCCATATGGATGCCATGGGGGTGATAGTTCCCATGCGAAATATTAGGAGTGCTTTCTCCAAAGTCAGGTGGTAAGGGAGTGGCGATGGAGGAGGCCCAGGACCGGCATGTCCTCCGTGGAATGGGAGGGCAGTTGAAGTTTTTGGCCATGAGGTATTTGGTGCAGGTGTCCTGGAACGCTCACGAGTCAGCATCCGGTGTTCGAAGTGCAGAGGAGACTGCATCTGGAGCAATGGATACAGGAACTGGCATGTTATGGAGATGGAGGAAAAAGTATGATGATGTGGAAGGCTGCTTTGTGGTTTTGGACCCTGGTTGGTGGGATGCGTGGGAGCAGGTTTTGCAATTCCTGCGGTGGAAACAGAAGCGGCCAATATCTCTGGTGTTGTGTTTTGTTTGGAGGTGGCATAAATGGCGAAGGCTGTACTTTATCTGCAGAGGTAGCTGGGGAGCAGGTTGATAACCAGGGAATCTTTGCTCTTTTTGCGGTTGGAGGGGTATGTTTCGAGTGTTAAGGTAAAGGAAATGGACGAGATGCATTGAAGGGCTTCATCAACCAGGTAAGAGGGGAAATTGCGGACTTTAGAAAGGCGACCATCTGGTGTAATCTGTGGTGAACTAGTCATACAGTCATAGAATCATAGAGATATCCAGCAAGGAAACTAGCTCCGGTCCAGGCCTTTCATGCCGTCCAGATATCACAACGCAATCAAGTCCCAACTGCCAGCACCCAGCCCATATCTCTCCTCACCCTTCCTATTCATATTCTATTCAAAATGCATTTTACATGCTGCAATTGTACCATCCTCCACCACTTCCTCTGGCAGCTGATTCCATGCACGTACAACCCTCTGTGTGAAAACGTTGACTCACAGATCACTCTTATACCATTCACCTCTCACCCTAAATCTGTGTCCTCTAATTCTGGACTCTCACACATCATCGAAAATAATTCGGCTATATTCCCTATCCCTGACCCTCCTAAATTTGTAAACCACCAAAAGGTCACGCCTCAGCCTCCAAAGCTCAAGGGAAAATCTCCCCAGCCAGTTCAGCCTCTCCATGTAGCTCACATCCTTCACCCCTGGCAACATCCTTGTAAATCTTTTCTGAACCCTTTCAAGTTTCAGCGCATGTTTTAGATAGGAAGGAAACCAGAATTACACACAACATTCCGAAGTGGGACTAAGCAAGGTCCGGCACTTCTGCAAAATGGACGGAATGTTCTGATCAATAAAGCAAAGGATACCAAACGCATTGTTCACTATCCTATCTACCAGCAACTACACTTTCAAGGGGCTATGAACCTGCACTCCATGGTCTCTTTGTTCATCAACACTCACAATGTCCTCACCGTTAAGTCGAAATGTCTTGCTGAGTTTTGCTTTCCCAAAATGCAGCACCTCGCTTTTACCTTAATTAATCTCCACCTGCCACTTCTCAGCCGATTGGCCCATCTTACATAGATCCTGTTGCAATCTGTGGTAACCTTCCTTGCTGTCCACTACACCCCCAATGTTGATGTCATCTGCAAACTTACTGATTATGCCACTTTTGCTCCCATCCAAATCATTTATAAAAACGATGAAACGTAGAGGACCCAGCACCGATCCTTTTGACACTCCACTAGTCACAAGCATCCAGTCTAAAAAGCAACCCTCCAACACCACCCTCTGCATTCTCCTATTCAGCCAGTTCGGTATTCAAATGGCTAGTTCTCCATGCATTCGTTGAGATCTAATCTTTTTAATCAGTCTCCCATGGGAAAACGTGTGCAACGCCTCAGGACGTCCATATAGATGACATCTCCTGTTGTGCCCTCATGAATCAATTTAGATATTTTAATTAAAAATTATCCATATAATGTGAAATTTGAAAAAGAATGATTTTCGAACATTTACTGCTGTGCTGAGTTTTGCAAACAGTGCTTTGCTGAGGTTTGCAGCCAGCTTGTCTCTGTTTCAATTTTGAAAACATTCAACTCGACCTTGCGAGAGTTCGACACAGTGAAAGCAATGTGAGAGGACTGAGAATTTGTCGATCGCCCAAGCACTGCCATTCGAATCGAATAGGGTCGCAGTAAGTGTCGCGACTTAAGTAATCATACATAGAGACTCACTCTAAGAGAATAAATAAATCAGGAACAGGGTTCAGTGACCTCTCGCGTGGTAGTAGAGCAATACCCAAGGGAAGAGAATAGCCATCTCTGGACTGGTTCAGAGACAGCACATTTAAGGGTAGTTTTAGACTTGGAGCCACCACTCGCTGAGTTCGACTCACCAAAGGCGAACTGGATGCGTGGTCTCTTGGTTTACGAAAACCAAGACATTGAGGCGGACTTGTCCAATGCGAGAGCGAACCTCCAGAGGCAAGAACGCAAGTCAAAGGAAAAAGATAACGGTACCGCGTGAGAGAGAGAGAGAGAGAGAGAGAGAAAGAGAGATTATCACTTTTCCAGTTACTCTAAAAATGGGCTCCGACAAGAGCAAACAAAAGGACAGTCCACACAGTACGTGAAAGGGCCAACCAAAAATGCAATACATGCTAAATAATTACGACCTAGCGTGTGTACAGCAGTTAGATTTGTGGATCAAGGAATGTGGTTTTCCTGAGGGAGGAAGTTTCAGTAAAAGACAGGTGGAAATATTGAGGACGATGTTGCAGGAGTGAGAGAAGGAGAAAAGGACGGGAAAAATAGAACCTGTGAATTGGAGTGCTTATAACATGAGGCTGATATCAGATAAAGGAAATCTCAAGTAGGTGGTAGATCAAATACACGTACAAACACAAACACACATGCAGACGCATGCGTAACACAACGTTACGACGCTGTGCAGCGTCTTAAGTAAGTTTCATACTCTGACCTTTATGACTGCCCTCTGAGATCAACAGCCCCTCTACGAGATCCGCCTGGCGAAGGTTTCCCGTCAGGGTCCATCGTCAAATGGTCTGCTGAATCACCAGTCTCACGCCATACCTGCAGCCAATTGAAGGAAGAAGCCCAAAAGAAGGACAACCACTCCAAGATGGAAAAGTATCCAGGGCCTGTTCACGCTCACCCCCCGACGGATGATTATTCAGACAGTGAGGGTACTGGCGTATGATCATGTAACCAGGTAGCTCTGCAAGCTCCAATGTTTGAAGTTGCAGGTCAAGAAGGGTATCCAGTGTTGGTCCATCAGCGATGGACCATGAAGGATCTGGAAAGTTACGTATGGGCAGTTGCTTGACTCATGCGAGGTTGGAAGTAGTAAATTCACCAAAGAAGTGGCAAAGTTCTTTCCTGAGTTCCATCCACGTCACACGAGATGAGACGTCTCCTGGGATGACAACTAGGTGCCGATGTCACTAAAATCAAGTATAAGTGGCCAGCCGCAAACGTCCATGCCAAAGTAGCCAACGTGCAAACGGACCAGAACGGAGACTCAAATGCTTTCGTTGCAGTGCTGGCAACGGCCTATAGGGAGATATTTCCAGTGCGAATGGACATGACCAAAATAGGAATATGTCAACAACGGGAAGGTGAGACACTGTCCCAGTCCCTTCCGCACCTCACTGAAGTCCATAATACCCATAGTAGACTGAGACCACCCGACGACGTAACGGCAGAAGAAATCACGCCGTATGAGGCACACCTGAGGAACAGCTTCATCAGTGGAATGAAGGACGAAACAGCAAAAATGGTAAAACGCACGTGTACTGCCTGGGACACGGGAAAGCTGAATTTGATAAAATAACATGCGATACATGGTGAAAAATTGCTTACACAAGAGAAGGATAAGTGGAAAATAAAAATGGAACAGCAAGCACATAAAGCTCCACTTAATATGATGCAAATTGTCACCCAGCCATTGGAGGGAGGTGCTGCAGGAAGAGAAAAAAGCAGAGGTGGAGGTCGCTGAAGATGAAGAGGAAGGGGTCGCAGAAGAGACGCTCGCAGAGGTAGATCTAGCGGTCCTTTGTTTGCAGAACAATGGTTCTCTTGGCGAGACAGTGCCCACACAGACAGCTTCAATCGGCCCGAGAGTCTGGACAGCAGGGTGACTGACAGGGAAAGGCTGAGGTGGAGGTGGACAGCCAACAATGTGCAGTTAAGCCCCTTTCTCTTATGCTTGGCAACGAGGACTCGCTTATACTAATCCCTTGCACTAATCTTACGGGCACTGAGACATGTCCAAACTCTATGTTGAGTGGTGAGATGTGGATAGTCTGTTCAAAATGACAATGATGCGTATAAGTCGATGTTTACCTCGATATTATACGTGTAATGTACATCACTTACGTTTTTGGTAGATACAGGGGCAACTTACTAGATCCTTAAAGTAAGCCAGTTTAAACAATCGAAGTAAATAAAGATGAAAGAATGGGACGTGGGGAGCTGGTTCAATCCAGATATGCTGACAGATAAGAAGAAATCTGATTGAAGATTTGTAGCGCGGGTATCCGTTGTTGTGGTTCTGCTCGCCGAGCTGGAAGTTTTTGCTGCAAACGTTTCGTTCCCTGGCTAGGGAACATCATCAGTGCTGTTGGAGCCTCGTGTGAAGCGCTGCTTTGATGTTTCTTCCGGTATTTGTATTGGTTTGTTATTGCCGCTTCCGGGTGTCGGTTTCAGCTGCAGTGATTTGTATGTGGGGTCCAGGTCGATGTGTCTGTTGATGGATGTTCTTGCCGTTTCCGGGTGTCAGTTTCAGCTGTAGTGGTTTGTATATGGTGTCCAGGTCAATGTGTCTGTTGATGGAGTTTGGGGATGAATGCCATGCTTCTAGGAATTCTCTGGCTGTTCTCTGTCTGGCTTGTCCTATGATAGTGGTGTTTTCCCAGTCAAATTCATGTTGCTGGTTGTCTGAGTGTATGGCTACTAGAGATAGCTGGTCGTGTCGTTTTGTGGCTAGCTGATGTTCATGGATGCGGATTGTTAGCTGTCTTCCTGTTTGTCCTATATAGTGTTTTGTGCTGTCCTTGCATGGTATTTTGTAAACTACGTTAGTTTGGCTCATGCTGGGTATTGGGTCCTTTGTTCTATTGAGTTGTTGTCTGAGCGTGGATGTTGGCTTGTGTGCTGTTATGAGTCCTAAGGGTCGCAGTAGTCTGGCTGTCAGTTCTGAGACGCTCCTGACGTATGGTAGAGTGGCCAGTCCTTTTGGTTGTGGCATGTCCTCGTTCCTCGGTCTATCTCTTAGGCATCTGGTGATAAAGTTGCGTGGGTATCCGTTTTTGGCGAATACCTTGTATAGATGTTCCTCTTCCTCTTTTCGCAGTTCTGGTGTACTGCAGTGTGTTGTGGCCCTTCTGAATAGTGTCCTGATGCAGCTTCGTTTGTGTGTGTTGGGGTGGTTACTTTCATAGTTTAAGACTTGGTTTGTGTGTGTTGGTTTCCTGTGTACCCTTGTGGTGAATTCTCCGTTGGGTGTTCTCTCTACTAACACGTCTAGGAATGGGAGTTGGCTATCCTTTTCCTCTTCTCGTGTGAATCGGATTCCTGTGAGTGTGGCGTTGATGATTCGGTGTGTTTTATCTATATCTGTGTTTTTTTTTACAGATATAGAAAACCACACCGAATCATCAACGCCACACTCACAGGAATTCGATTCACACGAGAAGAGGAAAAGGATAGCCAACTCCCATTCCTAGACGTGTTAGTAGAGAGAACACCCAACGGAGAATTCACCACAAGGGTACACAGGAAACCAACACACACAGACCAAGTCTTAAACTATGAAAGTAACCACCCCAACACACACAAACGAAGCTGCATCAGGACACTATTCAAAAGGGCCACAACACACTGCAGTACACCAGAACTACGAAAAGAGGAAGAGGAACATCTATACAAGGTATTCGCCAAAAACGGATACCCACGCAACTTTATCACCAGATGCCTAAGAGATAGACCGAGGAACGAGGACATGCCACAACCAAAAGGACTAGCCACTCTACCATACGTCAGGAGCGTCTCAGAACTGACAGCCAGACTACTGCGACCCTTAGGACTCATAACAGCACACAAGCCAACATCCACGCTCAGACAACAACACACTAGTACAAAGGACCCAATACCCAGCATGAGCCAAACTAACGTAGTTTACAAAACACCATGCAAGGACTGCACAAAACACTATATAGGACAAACAGGAAGACAGCTAACAATTCGCATCCATGAACATCAGCTAGCCACAAAACGACACGACCAGCTATCTCTAGTAGCCATACACTCAGACAACCAGCAACATGAATTTGACTGGGAAAACACCACTATCATAGGACAAGCCAGACAGAGAACAGCCAGAGAATTCCTAGAAGCATGGCATTCATCCCCAAACTCCATCAACAGACACATTGACCTGGACGCCATATACAAACCACTACAGCTGAAACTGACACCCGGAAACGGCAAGAACATCCATCAACAGACACATCGACCTGGACCCCACATACAAATCACCGCAGCTGAAACCGACACCCGGAAGCCGCAAGAACAAACCAATACAAATACCGGAAGAAACATCAAAGCAGCGCTTCACACGAGGCTCCAACAGCACTGATGATGTTCCCTAGCCAGGGAACGAAACGTTTGCAGCAAAAACTTCCAGCTCGGCGAGCAGAACCACAACCGATAAGAAGAAACTAAATTGGCTAACTCAGGCAGTCCTGAAAAGCCTAAGGGGATAGCGTGGCGTTTCCCTGCGATATCAGTCTCGGAGCCATGAATACAAATCATCCCAACTGAGTTGTAGGCAAAGGGCAAACATGATGTGGGGCTCATACCGGGCTGAGAACCGATAAGGATAACCCAGAGGTCTGAGTATTGTCCTTTTAGAACACAATACCCATGAAAACACTAGGCCACAGAAGGAATTACTCCTGTCTTTGAATGCCTCAAAAGGCTAGAGTGATAATCTCCTGTGAAAACTCACCAGTGTGAACACCCATTTTTTCCGGCCAAAAATGCAGACATTCCCAGTGAACCGGAGGAATAGAGATTTGTTCAAGACCTGCAGGCAGTCAATAATGCTGTTGTCCCACGCACCCCAAATATTCCCCACTACTAGACTATATTAGCTCAAATTCCAGCGGAGAGCAAATGGTTCTTTGTTGTGGATTTAGCACGTTTTCTTTCATGTACCAGTGTATCCAGACAGTCAATTCTGGTTCGCTTTTTCATTCAAAGGGAAATCGTATATCTTCACACGACTTTCTCAGGGTGAATGTGAGTCCTCCCACCATATATAACGAGGCTCTACGCAGGAGTCTGGAAACTCTTGTTCTTATTCCAGGGTCCGCGCTTCTGCAGTTTGTCGAAGATTCCTTGTTAGCGGCACCAACGAACGAACAACGTGAGAAGGATTCCCTTGCATTTCTCTGCCATCTACCGAGGGAAGGGCACAAAGCCAGTCTCCCAAAGCTATACTTTGTGGTACAACAGGCAACGTTCTTAGTTCACTTACTATCTGAACAAGAGGAGACCATTGGTAAAGACAAAGATCAAACAATCCAGCAAATTCCAACGACTCATACGAAGAAATATTTAGGATTCTTTTGGGCATGTGCTCCTAATGTAGAATGTTTATCCCACATTACAGAACCCTTGAGGTGTCCCTCAGTGACAAAGCCCATGTCCCATTGCAGAAAAGAGTTCGTTGGAGTGGACCTCAGACACCAGGAATGCCTTTGTTGAATTAAAAAAGGCTCTCCAAACTACACCTACAGTGGGAATTCCGAACCCAAGCAAGCTTTTTTGTGCAAACAGTAGATGAGAAGCGTGACTACGTGACATCTGAGCTGTTGCAGGATTCGGGTAAAATTGAGGCCGATAGCACATTTTTCAGCTGACATGGACCCCGTAGCGTCAGCAGTGTCTAAATAACTGCGAGCCACGGCCGCGGCTCAAAAGGCTGTTGGAACATCCAAAGATATAGTCGGCACTGTTGAATATACCCTTCTGGTCCCATATGCAAAATCCTTACTCCTTCCCGAGCAGATGAACACACGCATGTCAGCAGCACGTTGGCTCAGATATAATACTGTGCTATTGGAGATGCCTCACATTATAACAAAGTTATGTAACGTCCTGAACCCTGCTAGCCTTCTCCCCACAGAACGAGACAGAGACCTACATGATTGTGTCGCTGTAACGAATAAAATTTGCTGAGCTAGACAAGGATTGCAGGATTCACCACTTCAGAATCCGGATTTGGAGATATTTTTGTGGAGGGATCAGCATACAGGAGCAAGGAAACAGGGCAGAATTGTATTGGGTATGCTGTAGGGATTATTTACGAGATAATCAAAGCGGGATTTCTCCCTTCTCATCTGTCGGTGCAAGCAGTGGAGCTGATTGCCATGATGAAGGAATGTAAATTTGCTGAGAGAAAGACAGTGAACATTTCCACCAATAGCAGATACATATTCGGAGTTGAACATGATTTTGGAAACCTGTGGAAACAGAGGGGCTTCGTGAACTCCATTTGAATGCCCATCACACACCGTTGCCTGATTTCTGACCTTCTGGTGGTGGTCGTGTTGCCTAAATCAATCGCTGTGTGTAAATGTGAAGACCACACAAAACATAATGATTTTATTTCCCAAGGCAATGCAAGGGCAAACTCAGCAGCAAGAACGGAAGGCCCAGCAGCCGCCAAGTAAGGGGAATGACATGTTTGACAAAAATTTGTACCCCAACAGCAGACACACGGGAGTTGCATTCACAGCCCACAGAGGAGGAAAAGCGTGAGTGTACGAAACCAGGAGGCAGCGTCAGGGAAGGCGGATGGTGTAACCACAATGGTAAACCCTGTCTACCCTGATCATTATTTCCATTGTATGCCAAGTTGACACACGGTAAGGACCATGTGTCAAAAGTGGGGAGGTATGACAGTATTTCGGCACACTGCTACAGTAAGGGATTTACTTATTACTACCAGAAATATTGTGAAGCTTGTGCAATCTGTGCCACTAATAATGTGGAGATGGGAATACAGATGTGTCAGGCAGCACACACCCATAACCAATAAACCCTTTGAACATTTGCAGATGGACTTTATTGAACTTACGCTAAGCGAGGTGGGAAAGGTATTGTTGGTAACAGTTGATATGTTTTCAAAATGGGTGGAAACGTTCCCCACATCTAAACAGGATGCCAGTGCAGTAGCCAAAGCTTTGCTCACTGAGATAATTACCAGATGGGGCATTCTTGAAAGGCTTAGTAGCGACAATGGGACACCATTTGTCAATATTGCCTTACAGCAGACCAGTGATTATTTGGGATTAAACATGAGACAATCCTGTCCCTACCATCCAGCGAGCGGTGGGGCAGTGGGACGAGAAAATGCTGCCCTAAATAATAAATGGGCAAAATATTGTGAGGAACTTGGGGTGACATGGAAAAAGGCACTTCCAATTGTGCGAATGTATATGGGATCTGGGAGGAGAGGAGGAGCTAATCTTGGCCCGTTTGAGACTTTGTTTAGTAGACAGCCCAGTACAGGAATTGGCCCAACACCGACGGTAACACAGATAACATGGCACTGTGAGGATGAGATGTTGTGTTTCTGTATAAAACTCTCTGCCCTTTTGTCTCAAACACAGAATTAAATGAAATAGCTCTAACCCAACCAGCAGGAGGGAACCTGCAAGATCTAGAACCTGGAGGCTGGAGTGTGATGAAAGAATTCAGAAGGAAAGACTGGAAGGCGTGGAGGTGGCTGGGAACGTTTCAAGTGCTCCTAGTAACACAGACAGCAGTTAAGACCGCAAAAAGAGCCACGAGGGTACACGACAGCAATTGCAAACGTGTGGTTTAACATGAGGAGACATAGGAAAATAGACAATAGACAATAGAAAATAGGTGCATGACGAGGCCATTCAGTCCTTCGAGCCTGCACCTCCATTCAATATGATCATGGCTGAACATTCCTCATCAGTATCCGCTCCCTGCATTATCTCCATAACCCTTGATTCCACTATCTTTGAGAGCTCTACCCAACTCTTTCTTAAATGAATCCAGAGACTGGGCCTCCACTGTCCTCTGGGGCAAACCATTCCACACAGCCACCACTCTCTGGGTGAAGAAGACTCTCTGCAGAGCACTGGAACCAATTAAGTGCAAGTAGCAATTAGAAGCCTCATACGAATATGGGGCTGCACCAGATCACACTTTTAGTCAGCGCCCTGGTAAGACTATTCATTAGGCCAGGGGCATTTTGGATACCGCCACAGACAGTAATCTTAATTAAAGCTACGAAGGGGACCGTCACATGCGACCAACGGGCGTTTAGAAACTATGACGATTATAAATGAGATAATAAATAGTAATGCAGGGGTTCTTGCGGGGCTGGTGACTGGCACTTAGTAGTAGCCACTACGGTCAAAGGGACACCTGACACGGGAAATAGATATTATATGATCAAGGTAGGAGGGAGCTGGGCACGGGTGATAATATCCAAAACTCAGAAGAGCGATAAGGGAATATGGTGGTGTGGAATAGATAGACCCTTCCCCAACATCTATAGCCAGATTAAAGTAGTGGTAAAATCGCCCCCACTCCCCACTTGAGATGCAGTGCAGAAACAATGTCATGCATCTAAACCAAGCAGGGTGGGGGTC
>NC_083408.1:5378248-5478660 GCF_020745735.1 Hemiscyllium ocellatum
TTTGCAGGAATTGCGAGTGAACGTCAAGTAGTAATGAATCAATTCTCTCTTCTTGCAAATAGTTATTTCCTGATACATCTGTGAGTGATTATTACTTGCTACTTTGGAAGCCTTTCCAGATGTGATAATACAAAACGTTTAATTTTCGTTCACATTTATTTGATGCAACTCATGTGGATTATTAAACGACTCAAGATATCAGAGCTCTGCTTGTTCTGATGATTTTGATGTATGCTTTCCTTTATTTCTTCCTGGCAGATTCCACAATTACACATTTGCTCACATGAAAAGAAATTCGATACATTTTAAACATTCACGTATTCGATCTATATTTATTGCAATTGCTCATTGCTTAGTTTTCTGTACATTGGCTGACACTTCCTTTGTGCCTGCCGTTGAGATGGGACAGAATTTCAATGAAGAAGCATTTCTTGAAACAATATGTGTATATTTCAAGCCATAAAGGGGAGGCATTAGATCTTGTACTTTGGGAATGAGCCTCGAGAAATGTTTGTAGTTTCCGTTGGGCAGAATTTGGCGAACAGTGATCATAGTCCTGTAAAATTCGGGATGTTTATGTATCAGGGTAAAAGGGGTAGAAAATTGAAAGCAGAAATTGTGGGTGTGTGCGATAACGAAGGTAACAAGCTGTGTGTGGACAAATTAGAATGGAGCAGTTGCTCAACTCAAATCCACATATTCACATCAGACAGATGCAAGCATTTTAAAGCCCGTTCATTAGATATTATGTCAAACCGCGTCTCTGTAGGGTTGAAAGCTAATGGTGGCAGAATTTGGGAAAGCTGGATAATAGGAGATATTGAAAGAACAGTCGAGAAGAAAAGAAAAATAAGGATGCGTTAGAAAACTGAAGAAAGTCTAGAACCTGGCTTAATGTAAAGAAAGCAACGAAGATAAATTTCAAGTAGGAATTAGAAGATGGAAAGGGCCTATAAAATGTTCTTGGCAAGTAGGACGAAGGAGAACCGCGAAAAGCTTTAAGTGCATGCTCGGACCACCAGGTAGGTAGGAAAACAGGACGTCGTCTCAAGGAGAACTAAGGAAATTTATGTTTCGGGCCTGATAATTTGAATGAATCCTTTAATGCGTATTTGCGTCAGCATTTTATAACGATAATTAATTGGACGGCGGTACTAGTTGAAATGGGTGCGCAGATATGTTTTGACATTTCAGTATTAGAACATAGAATATAGAACATTGAACATTACAGCAAAGAACAGGCCCTTCAGCCCACGATGTTGTGCCGACCATTGATCTTCGTGTATGCAACCTCAAATTTCTGTGATTATATGCATGTCTAGCAGTCTCTTAAATGTCACCAATGACCTTGCTTCCACAACTGCTGCTGGCAACGCATTCTATACTCTCACAACTCTCTATGTAAAGAACTCGCCTCGGACATCCTCGTTATTCTTTCCTCCAATCAGCTTAAAACTATGACCCCTCGTGTTCGCCATTTCTGCCCTGGGAAATAGTCTCTGGCTATCGACTCTATCTATGCCTCTCATTATCATGTATACCTCAGTTGGGCCCTCTCTCCTCCTCCTTTTCTCCAATGAAAAAAGTACGAAATCAGTCAAAATCTCTTCATACGAAAAGCCCTCCAAACCTGGCAGCATCCTGGTAAACCTTCTCTGAACTCTCTCCAAAGCATCCACATCTTTCTTATTATAGGGCGACCAGAACTAGACGCAGTATTCCAAGTGCGGTCTAACCAAAGTTTCGGAGAACTGCAAATATTAATGAGGAGTCATTGGACATTTGAAAAAGATATTAATGTAGATCAATCCCTCTGTCTTGTCGGGACGTATTTCCAATAATATGTGGTAGAAAATGTGCAGATTGTGTGCCTTGCGCAGAATCATTCTGTGCTTTCTAAATGCAGGTAATGTCTCAGAAGACTGGAGGATAGCTAGTGCCATTTCTATGGTTGAGGAAGAAAAAAAATTTGTTGAGGAAATCATGGTTCGCTGAGACTCACGCAATGGCAGCGAAACGACTGCTTCAGATTCTGATGGACAGCATTTATCTGTATTTGGACACGCATGACTTTGTCTGGGGAAATGTTGTCTCAAAAATTTGATTCATTTTTTGAGGATGTGATGGTTGGAAGTATGACAGTGGATGGTGTCTACATGGTCTTCACTCAAGTATTTTCCAAGTTTCCTCCTGGTAGAATTGGTCAGAAAATTATGCCAGGTGGAATACAAAGTAAGTCTGTCTGTTAGTTTAACAAATAGCTTTCATATCAAAGACAGAAATATTTTTTGAAGTGTGTTTTAAAGACTGGAATTCAGTGACCGTGGGGGTTTCAAATGCATCAATGAGGTGTCCTCGATTGTTTCCATTTAGATTGACTTATTTCAGATTTTCGCATCTTAACAAGCTACGTTGAAGAATATCGTTTTACGTGCCATCCAGGCAAATCTAAATTCAACTAATTCAATGTAAGAAAACACAATTCATAATATAACGTCACATCTAGGAAAAAGATACAGAAAAAGATCAACTCTTTTGGGCGGCACGGTGGCACGGTGGCACAGTGGTTAGCACTGCTGCCTCACAGCGCCTGTATACCCGGGTTCAATTCCCGACTCAGGCGACTGACTGTGTGGAGTTTGCACGTTCTCCCCGTGTCTGCGTGGGTTTCCTCCGGGTGCTCCGGTTTCCTCCCACAGTCACAAAGATGTGCGGGTTAGGTGAATTGGCCAAGCTAAATTGCCCGTAGTGTTAGGTAAGGGGTAAATGTAGGGGTATGGGTGGGTTGCGCTTCGGCGGGTCGGTGTGGACTTGTTGGGCCGAAGGGCCTGTTTCCACACTGTAAGTCTAATCTAAAAAAAATCTAGTGCTTTGTGAGGTTCATTCATAATGTTTAGAGCAGTGCAGCAGACACAGTTCCTTCCCTGAACCAGTGCATCAAATCCGACGAACAAACTGATCAACGATGGACACTCCAATCGACAGCCCAACTTCCATAAGTTAATGAGAAGTCATAATCATCAACCATTGGGCTCTTACAATATATCCCATTATACATAATCCAAATTTCACGATTATACTCTTTTCTAGACATTTGTCAGACTTCCTGATCCGAAAGGATTGGTTGAATTTTGTTCCTCATTGTGTTTAGTGCTTTTGCAAACAAATTCTGATCAATTTATATTTCCCACTGTCCTTGTACTCGGAGGTACAAAAGGTGGTTATTAGTTCCAAATTGCTGTCTGGTTCCTGGTATCAGCATTAAAGTAACAAATGTTAGATGTTAAAGGTCTTATGCGTACTGCTACTGTTGTCATTCATTAGCGAACGAGTTGTGGGCAATTTCTGTTTCAGCTGACGTTGGCGGGTCAGTTAGTCAGTGCCAGTCTGTCATTCATCTGCATTATAATACATTCTCGTCACATTTTGGCTTTTGAGATGAAAGTTACTGCGGTCATTCTCATTAAACTTTCTGCCCAATTCAACAACATTGTTTTCATTATTAAGACTAAAATTTATTTGCTTCCACAGCTCAATGAACTTGTCTGATCTTCTAGAACCTAACAAGACATAACTACAAGATTGTCATTTTTATCTGATGTTGTATGATCCTATTATTTTTAATAATTGCTGCCTGTTCTCACCGATTTCTTACAGAGCTGTGTCCTGCACGCATCTGCGTGTTGTTTCCAGAAATCCCTGTCTATGAGTTTGTATGATACTTTGTTCAAGGTAGACCCTGCTACTATGGCGTAATTCTTTCTCAAATCAACGATTGTCTGTACAAATTGCATGAGCTGTGCATCGGGCGATTTAGTTCTTTTTCTGCAGACATATTTAGGTCAATGGGCTGCCACAATGTGCCACATCAGACCAGGAGCTGCGGCAACAGTATGTAACTGAAGATCTGCGGTTTATCTGTGTATCTTGATCGCGCTGATTCCGAGCATCTGTCTATAATAACTCTTCACCCGTTGTTCATTATTGGTGTATTCATCTGGAATATCAAATGGTTTTGAAAGGCACGATGCAATCTTTGTCTCATATTATCCATTTTAGTTCGCATTCCTCTTTGTGTGACACTTTACGCTTCCATCAGTTCTTACTCTTTCAATCGATAACTGCATCACACCAGAAGATTGTAATTAGTAATTTCCTTAATGTTTATCACTTCATTTCCTTTCCAATCGATTCTTAGTCTCACTTTGTGCGTTTAATTTTTAAATTATCTCGTTCAGTTCTGCTATTTTCATTTACGGTATTCTCCTTCCAAGAATCTGCAATTTCTCCTTAATCTGGCATCATTGCATCTGTCTCCTTATAATTTCATCCACGTTAGTTTGATGCAAAATTGCGAATATTCCACATGTGTGATTTTTTAATTTGCAAGACTTCGTCATGAAACAGTTAATGCATTAGACACCTTTCCACGTGTTCAACTGCATTGAAAGGAACATGTTAAAGTTGTTATACATTAGCTGCCATGACATTGGATTGTCATGCAAACATTTCATCACCATTATACATAATATTACCAGTGCAACGTCTGCAAAGCATTTCTTTCCTCCTGTTTGATATTTATATGCCCCGTTCTGCTCAGCTGGGTGGCATCACTTTTGTTTTGTAGTGGTTCAAGTGTAGGATCTGCGCCAAAATGCTTGCAGGTGGGTTGTGGGTTGAAAACCGAGCCTCGAAGAATTCTGATGCGTGTCTCTGTTTATGCAAGGATTCTGACGTTGTTCAAGTGGTGCTTCTTTTTGACTGTGGGTATTGAGGCACACTCGAGGTGTTTCGTCGCGTATACCTTTTTGTGTTCTGATCTCTTTGGTCACAATTGTCTGACTTGTAAATGACTCGAACAAGTCAAGATGGAGGAACAAAACTGAGAAACGGAAATGAAGAGTTCACTGGCTTCACCAACCAGGAAATAGTACTGCCAAGGTCATGCATTCATGAAGAATGCTGAGAACTGTATTACAGACTATTTTGCAAATCTGGTTGACAATGCATTTACTGGCGACGTTTGGTGCATGGTATTCTCTGGATGATCTATTAAAGCTGTATAAAAAATCTACACATTTTTCCATGTGTCAGAAAACCAAACAGATTGACAGCAGAAATGTTGATTGTGCAAACTGCAATCAATCTAAATTACATGAAGAAATGCGGACAGGGTTGTTTCCCTGAGACAGAGGGAACGTGATTGCCGGACATAAATGTGTGAGACAAACATGGAGAGCATGGATAGGAAGACACATTTCCCCGAGGTGGATGGACGAATTACCATGGACATAGATGTCCAGCAAGGGGAGACAAGTTTCAGGAGATTCTAAGGAAACCTTTTTTTTTAAACTCAAATGTTTCTGAAAATGTCTAACTCGATGCCTGTAATTGCGAAAGAAGTCAAAACTCTTTTAATATTGCAGAACAACTTAGAATAGTATTTCCAATACCAAGACATTGGTCAAGGGATCAGAAGCAGAATCTGGAAAGTTAGTAATGAGCAGAAGTCTCTCCCTTTTTGCTTCTATTCTGTAGAACTCTCTAATGCTGTAACGAAGAACAACGAACAATACACCACGAAAACAGACACCTTAGACATAAAGGCCTGTGCTGCCACATTGTGCCCATTCACACTAAAATTGTCCACGCTGACAGTATACGTAAAGCACTCTTTCCTTCCAAAAAACTGTATTCGTCCCAGTGCTTCTATAATACTGATATTTTATCTGCTTACACCGGAACCTCCTCTGAAAAAGCGTTCCAGGCACTCACCATCCTTTGAACTCACAAGAATGTCACGCACATCTCCATTATATGAGTGCTGTCGCATCTTGAACCAATGATTTTTCATACTGACCCCTTATGCAGGGCAAAATCCTCATGTTTTCCACTCTATCAAAGCACGCACAAATTTTTCAACATCCAGTAGGTCACCCCTCAAATTCCTGCGCTCTCATGAATGCAAGTCTACAGTATCCAACCATTCTTCACAGCCCAAGCCCCATAAACAGGCAAGGTCCCGAGAAAGAGAGCAGCACGGTGACTCAGTAGTGAGATGGAACGATGACTCAGTCGTTAGCACTGCTTAATTGCTGTAACCTCATTTTGTCTTAACTTGCTCTCGAATCGTTGATATCCAAAACGTCGTTGGGGTAATCATGGCAGACAAATTTTGAGCTCTGATGACAAAATATTGTAGCGGGCTGTCATCACAAAATCAGTATATACCAAAACCGGCTTCCTTCTGTTGAGATTTAAAGTATTCGAAATACGTAATACATACAAAGTGATGCATGAAATTGCTTTTTAACGTCATTCTCCACATGATCATGCTTCCTGCACTTCTTGCTTGTACATTTCTCTCTCTTTCTTTCTTTCTTTCTTTCTTTCTTTCTTACTTTCTTTCTTTCTTTCTTTCTTTCTTTCTTTCTTTCTTTCTTTCTTTCTTTCTCTCTTTCTTTCTTTCTTTCTTTCCTTCTTTATTTCTTTATTCCTTTATTTCTTTATTTCTTTTCTTCTTTATTTCTTTCTTTCCTTCTTTCTTTCTTTCTTTCCTTCTTTCTTTCTTTCCTTCTTTCTCCCCATTCAGATTTAATTTGTGTCTCTCTGTTTGCCATGACAACGAGTGTGTGATTTTCTTTTGCCATCATTCCCTCTCTAAATCTATTTCACGAATATTTGCCTTTATTAACCTGTTGTGATCATATCCTCAGCATCACTGTTTTAATCACAATTACGTTATGCTGTCATTTGCACGACTGTCCGCCAATATAATAAGACATTCCCCATTTGAATCCCGACATCATTTGTAAAATATTTGCATCTGTGGCTGATCTTCTATAACAAGTGTTGAGATGCTCTCTCAGGTTCTTTTACAAAATAATGTGGAGTAAGCTCGCCTTGAATATGAACGAGATGATTATTGTCTTTCTGTGGGAAACAAGCGCAGCAGTGTAATTGTTGAACTTCCAATAATCAACAGGTTAGATTTTCAAATATTGTTCACCGTTAGATATAGACATCATTCCTCCGTGTAAAGAATGTGTTATGAACAAGGCAAGCCTTCCACACATCATTTAAATAATGTAGCCAGGATCCTAGCTTTTTTTTTTATTTTAAAGACAGATGTGAGTAAATGTTCCAGGTATGATGCCGCTCGTCAAGTCATTCGGCCTGAAGCTAAAGATAAGATATTTAAGCTCGGCAATTGAAGCACGAGCACATGAAAGAAGAATTTAGAATAACCTATTAGAAAACTTAACCGACATGATATAGTAACTAATGCTTATTGATTATTATAATGGAGTAACATTTTATAAACATGCCTCTAGCAAAAAACAATGAGAAGACAAAGATAGATTTTCACTGTCAGGACAGAACTACATCCATAGAGAAGATCTCAAAAGGAAGTCAGAGAATTACTTACTGGAGCTCCCAACTCTGCTGGGCTCGCACATCTTATGACTGTTACAGTCAAAACAGACGAACAAACAAAATCTGTCCTGGGGAATTGATCACTTCCCATCCATTATGAATGCAGATTCTTCGGCACCTTTGACATTATGACCTCTCATCATTAAAACAAGGGGACAAAACAATCTTTGCAAATAAAATGATAGTTTCGTGATACATGCAACATCAGAAATATTGCGTATCTAAAGCTTGTGATGATTATTTGCATATCAAGAAAAGGTTAACATTTGCTGCACACTTCTAGATAGCAGTTGCAATAATTAGCCTTGATCTTATTACAGTTCAGTATGGAATCAGAATAATGTAGAGTGAGTTAACTAACTTTAGGTTTAACCTCAACAGATATTGTTTTGAAAGCAATGCCACAGTTAATTGAGACACAGCAGAGCAAAGATTCCATTGAGACTACCAAATAATATGGTGGTTTTTCTTTTGGAGTACAAAGCTTAAAACTGTAAGATGTAATTGACGTCAATCCAAGTGACAAACTTCCAGTGATTTTGTATTTATCTTGTTCTGACATATGATGACACACACAAGTATAGGTGGTACTTTAACTCACTCTTCGGATTTCTGAAGTGTAGACCTTGGCAATGACTACACAAAAAAAACAATTCGTCTCAAGCAATGAAAAAGCAATGCACATCCACAGCAAGATGGAAAAATGTTCATGTTTTAGCTCTGAAGGTGGAAGAAACGGTCATGCAATATATTATTTATAACGTTTAATGGCATGTTTATTGCTGAATTTCCCACGTTGAAAACAAGTAGCATTTGTTTTTTGTCGGGGTCAACTTTCAAACGGAATTAAATTGAAATTTATGATTAATTCTATCTCGACAAAAGCTTGATAGATGGTTGGATAACTGCCATGAGTAACTCGGAATATTGCTGCTCCAAATTTGCCCACTGCCGACAAGCACAGGCAGGATTATGACACAATGTTCTCCATTTGCTCAAAGTTGCTTAGCTCGAACAACTCTTCAGACGCTCGACTCTAACGCCAATCCAACACAGCCCATTTGATGATTCAATGATTTACGGCATTCAATTTATTTCTAACGTATGCAATTTGTGAGCAGTAGCATTTTCTACACAATGTACTGCATCAACAGACACTGTTAATTTGACAAAAAGAAATTCTCGTCTCGCATGCACCACAGGTTGTCAGAAAAGGACATGAAAATGATACAAGAGTAAGAGACAGGTTTTGGTTATTCATGCCATTGAGCCAGGTTTGCCGTGGGTGATCCCTTGCTAACCTCAATATTTGTGCCTTTGTCTCATTCTCGTAATCAATTTGCTCAACAAACACTCACATCAAAAGTTTTCCTTCGACTTAAATTATCACACCATCTCGACTCAACAGCCATTGGCGGAAACCTACTTCTGAACACCTCCCACACTTCCTGTGTCCTTTTTGGAAAGTTGGCTTCAATTCCCGTCTCCTTCCTAGCGGAAAGATGCTGTGAAAAATAAGAGCATTCAGAAAACACTTGCCAGGATGTTTCCATGGACAGAGGATTTGATCACTCAGGAGAAGGCTGAATCAACTGTGGCGGTTTTCGCTGGAATGTAGGAGGCGAAGGGATGTCATTTTAGTTGTTAATAAAATCATGAGGGGTTTGGATCGGATACATTGACAAGTTTCTTTTTTTTTCACTGCTGTGGAGAAGCCCAGAACTAGAGTACATGGATTGAGCGTGAGAGAAGAAACATATAAAAGGGACCTAACGGGCAACCTTTTACCCTAAAGACTGGTGCATCTCTTGAAAACCTCCGGGGGAATTGATGGAGTCTGCTACAATTACAGCCTTTAAAGCCATTTGGATGTGTATGTATATGGAGCATTTTAAAGGATATGTTCCAAGTGCTGGCAATTGGGGCCAGAATTGGTTAGGATATCTGGGCGGCATGCTTGAATTGGAAGAAACTCTATGTTGAAGTGTTGTATGCCTCTATCACTTCCTAACTCTCTGATTCAAAGTTCTCAAAGTCGTGTTCTCATTTTCTGCGATACATTGACGTTTGAACATAGCTATCTCAAGCCTTATCTGAAGACTTGGCATGTTGATAAAATCGAAATCTGTAAGAATTGCCTGCAAGGCATTTAAGAACCACATGGATATCAGAACAAACGCAGCTTAATTTGGACAAGTTTGTTATGAGTCATTTTTGTTGTGCAAAGATACTTTTAAAGTATTACATTTAACATACTACTTAGGCAAAGAAGACGGTAAAGGGACAGAATGGTTTATGCATGCAGGTATCCCCTGATTTTCAAAAGTTCACTTTATACCACTTCACCTTTCCCAAAGTCCGATATCCATGCCTGTTTTCGCTCATGAAAACCAATTCAAAAAAGCATTTCGGTTTTTCCTCTTCAACTAACGCTTTTTTACTTTCGACAATTTTGCCTTATGAAAAGTTTATTGAAACCCTCTCCTTTCGTATAGCAGGTTATACCTGCATCGAATTTATTTGATCTGGCATACCAGATTGAGAACACAGCTGATGGAGTAAGCAGCGCATTGGTCTTCAACAAAATGAACTTAGAGTGATCAGTTAATCAAGCTATGTGAGCGTAACTGATGATCATTTCGCTGCAATGTTGATTCTGGTATTACTGAATGATCATAAAAACATTTAACGTTCACATAAATCCAACGTTGCTTTTCCATGGAGTTGAAATTGAAATATGCATCGTGAAAATCGTCTCCATTGACAGAAGTAGAGGACGATAATTCAGAACAAGTAATAACAGAAAGCCGGTAGAAATGATGCCAAAATCATATATCATGGAAGAACAGGAGATTATTGCACATGCCTTTCCAGGAAGTGTAGCCACTGCAGTTGCAATAAAGATAAGGGAAAACGAATTTAATTTTTATGTCAAATGTGAAGACTTCTGCTAAGAAATGGAAAGAAAACAAACCTGAGGGATCCTCCACGGCGAATTTCCAAATCCAACGCCAGCATTGGTCCAATATGCTGAACAAGATCCTTTCATCTGAGTCCTGTCGGATTCTGTATTCATATTTAGGTCATCTGGTATCATTTTTGTTGTCGTGTACAACAGGTCAATGGCGTTAATGAAAGTCGACAACAGGTCATACAAATTCTTTGCGTTAACTCCATCAGTTGCATGTGTTTTATTTTCATGTTTTCAGACAAGCAGATCAGTATCTTGCATCTCTCACTGTGAAGTCACTGCACAATCATCATAGAGTCATAAGGTGAGATAGCACCGAAACGAATTATTTTGTGCAACTCGTACTTGCAGAATGGAATTCCAAACAAAATTAGTCCCACCCAACAACTCCACTCGCAAACGCTTCAAACCTTCCCTGTTCAGCAACTTGTTCAAATATATTTTAACGTAGTAATTGAATTCTGAAACAAACACAGGCAACATGGTTATAAAATAAACTGTCCTCAGAAAAGGACTTGGTCACTTTGGAATGTGATTCAAAAGCTACCCCGATTTGCTGATAATCGTCAGTAGTATGTTTGCTTACCACGTAGAGAATATGCTGGCAAACTTGGATTATAGTATTCTCGTGCTAAGTTGAATGAAAATCAATTCTAAACTTGTAAGGCTTCAGTTATTTCCATCTTCGAATTAATTGAAAACATGAGGAAAATGGATACTTAAGCATATTCTTCAAATGCATTCTGAACCTTGATTGGATAACAGCATAAACACAAGTGTTTGTGCAGCAGCCTGAGATTTGCAGAATGAAGCTCAGTTCAAGGACAAAATAAGGTAATCGTATCGTCTTGTAACCCAAGTTATAAATCCGTTTCCACAAACAAAACAGGGTCATCAATGCCCGTAATAGGATGAAAGTTCCTGAGATAACGAACAGGAAGATGATTGAATTCCTTCGGCTCTCTCTCTTGGAATCTCCATCACTCCTCCAAATTCGATGAGCTTGTAGCATTTTCCGTTTTCGGCTACTCATTAAAACCTGTCTGATAGTGAAAACATTGAGCAGCACAATAAATGCGAATGGAACTACCAGGGATAGAAGATGATGCATGAACTCAACTGCCGTCCAGAGTACAGAGAATTGAACTTCCTTTGCCATGATACAAAACCAGGGGATGTTCCACAATCGGTAGGAGCCAGTGAGCATAAAATACCAGCTGACGTTTTTTAAACAGCACAGAATTCCAAATGTTCCAAGAACCACATTAGCTGTCTTTACGGTGCAATATTTTCTTCTCCACTTTTTAGAAGAAATGATCACATATCGGTCAAATGTAAAAGCGACAGTAAACCAGACAGATGCATCTGAGGCTGCATTTAACACTGCTGCATGCAGATTGCATATGGGGATATCCTGCAGGAATCGGAAATGATTGCGATAGACAAGTACAATGTGTCTTAGCATTAGGTCGAAGATCATGACAAGTAGATCCGTCACCACCATGGCCACCATGTATCGTGTGGTACATTTGGAGAGACCACACTGTTGTCGACGCAGTATAACAACCGTCAGAATGTTAACTGTTAGTGGAAAGTAAATGCAAAGTTTATAAACCAGTTCTGTATCAATTTTGAATTGTCAGTTCTTTGTCTCTCTACAAATGCTACTGTTTCATGTGGTGCAATAAACTGATTCACCTAAGTCTTTTTTTAAAAAAAAAGTGTGTTGGGGTGTAAAGCACATTTGCTTAATAAAACTGAGGCAAGCTGAAATTTTTGAAGTCCGTATTGAGTCATTTAGCATTCTTCCCTCTTCCAGATCATGGTTTTGAAACTAACCACCTCTCCACAATTCGAATTGAATGTGTCATCATCAATGTTACATGCATTAAAACATTGGGAGTGCCGAAGAACCCGAAACGGTGGTCAGCAGATAGCTCCCGTTTTTGTGTTCTTGGAGGAGGTGGAGTCCTAAAATTGGTTGATAAAGTAAATTCTCAAACAATGATATGTCTTTCATGAAAACGCCGTTGCTTTTTAATGTACTAATGTAGATCAGTACCCACATTGGCGTTAGCCAATTAACGATATTGCATGGAAAGCAAAGAATTCGAACAACATTAACTTATTTCAGTTGGAATATGTGGGACATGCGATAGACAGTGTGGTCCACCAGATGATGACTGAATGCAATAATTTCCTGAAAGTTTATAGTCACCGTGTCAAAAATAATGATAACACAAAAATGGCTCTTTGGCCAACTGTGGCTGTACTGGGCAAAAGCACTTTACTTCGACGTGTTGACACCCTCAGGTTTGCAATACTTATTGAAGGATAATTCCATTAATTTACCTAACCCCATCAGCATAGAATGTGTGACAAATGCTTTCGGCAACATACTATGTTGTTGCTTTCTTTCCAGCTGAACTAAAGTTTCGTTCTCAACTTAAATTGGTATAGACTTTGACTGATCACGTTCTTACTGACCAAATGCTCAATTGATGCAAACGAAAACGATTATATTGCCTGATCAATCCAGCGTTTAAATTTTGATTTTCAAGCTCGAACGCAGCAGTCATTTCGCTCAGGTCACAGCTGAAGTGAATGGGAAAACTAGATGCACAATTGCCATGAATACTCAAGCGTAAGGGAGTTTTCTTCATTTAATTCTCGTCAGGTCTTAAAAATGAAATAAGGATGCGTAGGGCAGGAAGCAATCGCTGCTTCGTAATTCCCTTTTTTTTATGTCTTACTCATTTCTGAAGATATTGTTCCATTTCTTGATTTTGCTTCAGACAGGAATGGAATTTCATTTCAACTCTCAACACAAAAACGGGAATTGTCTGGCAATCTTCAAAGGACAGCAACTCGAAAGAAATTCTGTATCGCCTCCACTTTCACGACCACAATTAAATTGCACACTGTGTTAAACAATGATACATTATATTCAAGATTGCACCAGAGCTTGGTAACATTTTGCAAGTGGTCGATAGCAGATCTTGCATTTCCATGTTTTAATTCAGTTTGCTGCTTTAACCTTAATATAAAGTCTACCAGAAATAGCAACAAAGTTTGCTTGAAACATCTTTCAGTTCTAAAGATTCTACGGCTGACAGGGCTCAGAAACCATTTCGGTAAGTTCAGGCCCAAGGGAGTAATGGCCTACCATCTTCCCACAAACCTGGCCTTCTCGTGAAAACGAAGAAATGAGTTCCATTTATCCTGCAAGCCCCATGGTGACCTAAACCAAGCCGACCAGGCGACCGCAAGTTCACATGAAGCATTGACTTGCTGAAACTAGCAGGTCCAAATTCACAGAAAGTTGCAATCAAAGCCCAGACATCGCGTGAACAAGAAACACGGTGATCCGACATCGTGGAAGTACGACTGAACAGGCTGCAACATGCCGTCCCATTCCCAAGGTCACAAATCGTGCTCAAGATGCCATCACGTACCTCCCAGAGTAGCAGGCTTCGCTCAAGCACATCCGCAGTCGATTCGTAGCAACTGCCATGTAGGGAGATGTGCTGGACTTCCAGTGAGGTTTAAACTTTCTTCTTGGTGACTTCAACCAGGCAAACTTTAAACACGGGTTACCAATATGTCAGCTGTACCACCAGTCGTCTAAACTTTCTTCACCGCAGATGTCTATCAGTCCATTCACCATGCACATTATTGAACATCAGATTGTAGGTCTGTTTCGCGCTCTACCTGGATGACATGAAGGAAATGGTGCGTGAGCATCTAATATAGAAAGTTAGTGCGTTATTCCTCAGGGCATTGGATGGCTATTACAGGACTTCATAGAATAAGTGGACGGTGCTGCATTCAAATACTCAGTGCCCAGTCTAAGCAAATATGCCAGTACTGTCAAGAACATCATTCGTGTGCAGAAGACAGTGCGCTGAAGATTGTAATATGAATGTTCGCCATGTGGAAAACTTGGACGAAATGAGAGTTCTTGTCCCAAATGAATTCCAAATCAAAGGTAAACAGGTAAAACAAACTTGCTCGATGCAGAAAATCCAAGTAAGCCGTTTATACGTCCACCGGAGATGACAAGAGGCAACACGAAATCTTGATGTGGGCACCGTCATTTACGAACAGACTTTCACACACAACAAACTACAAAGAGAAGTTGAACAGAATTTGGGGCAACGGTATCACAACATGATGAGTTCAAAGCATTGTAGGTTTTTTTTTTATCACAGCAGCCTGGGATGCAACGTAACAATGATTACCACCACAGATCGAACTTCTTAAGAGATGACTCCCGGATAGCCACTGGCCTGGATAGAATCCGCAACCCTGCACTCAGATCCTGTGAGGACTAGCTGGTGGGAAACTTCACAGGTGTATTTCACTTTGCTTTACTACGATCATAACTCCCCATCCTCTTCCAGAAGACGATTGCACACCTGCTGCCAACGGCAAATCGCACAGCTTGCATCTCTCACTGTCTCCTGGTGCCGCTAACTTTCGTAATTTGAAAGAACTTCGATAGGTTCATCATGATTCTCATTAACTTCAGACCACAAAATTCCTCTGATCCTTTGACTTTTGCCAAAATGGACGTGCCTCAAGAGTGATCAGCCTCCATTATCAGCAGCAGCGGGAGAGGTGATAGCGAGGACCAGGTGGCCACCGGGAAGTAAGCTTCCCTCTAAAAGGACGAACCTCGAGAGTCAATGTCCTCGATTTACATCAGAAGCAGTGAGAGTGAGAACCAGGAGACGGCCAGGAATTTAAATTTCTGTCCAAAAGGACTTAGCTTGATATTCAACAGCCTCTATTTACGGTTGCGGGCAAAGAGTCGAGTTGGAGGATCAGGGGGCTGCTTGGAATGTAACTTTCCCTCTCAATGTCTTACCTTGAGAGTTAGCTCCCACAATTTCCAGCAGCACAGGCACTGGTAGGAGTGATCGCCAGGAGTCTGCCGGGAAAGAAGTTTCCATCTGAAAGCGCTCAGAACAACAGTCAACGGTCTCCATTTTCAGCTGTCGCGGGGGCCTTTAAATCGAGGACCAGGGAAGGCCAGGAAGGCAAATTTCCCTCTGAAGGGACTGACCTCGAGATTCAGCGTCTTACACTTTCATCAGCAACGGGAGTGGTGTGATGAAGAATCAGATTCTTGTGCCAAAGTAAAATTTCCGCCAAAAGAACTTGCCTCCAGATTTTGTGGCCTCAATTTAATCAGCAGCGGGAGATTGAGGGCGGAAGGCTGCTGGGAATGTAAATTTCCCTCTGACAGACTTACGTCATGAATCAGCAGACTCCGTTGACAACAATCACTGGTGTGGTGAGATCGATGACCAGGAGCTGCTGGGAATGTAAGTTTCCCTCTTAAAGGATTTACCACAAGCATCAGCGACTTTCGTTTTCAGCAGCAGCTGGAGCTGAGAGATCCACGGCCAGGTTGATGCTGGGAATGTCAGTTTCCCTCTGAAAGGACTTGTGTCGAGAGTCAGTGTCCTACATTTTTAACAGCAGCGGCAGCTATGAGAGCGAATACCATGGTACGGCCAGGAATGGTAATTTACTTCTTAAAGAACTTACCTCCAGTGTCAGCTGCTTCCATTTTCAGCAGCAACGGGAACGCTGAGAGTGATGACCAGGTGACTGTCGAGCTGGTAAGTTTCTCTTTCGAAGGACTTATCTCTAGAATCATTGGTGTTCATTTTCGGCAGCAGCAGGAGTAGTAAGAGTGAACCGGGAGGCTGCCTGGAAGGTAAATATCCCTCTGAATGGAGTTACCTCGAACGTCAACGGCCACATTTTCAGCAGCAGCGGGAGCGCTGAGAACAAGGAGCTCAATGGGAGCAATCGAATTGCACTTTTTAAGGGGAGTGACCTGATCAATTGGGCAGCGGCTGAACCCTGGACGTGGGAGGTGTAGTTCCTCTCAGCCACCCCAAACTCCAACGAAAGAAGAGTACTCTGCGGCGTGTTTGTAAGGTAAGTCTTCTCAATTTCCTATTTTTTTTCGTGTGATTGTAACAATTTTTTCGTGTGACTGTAACATAGGATGGATTTACATTTGGAATGAAATGGGCTTCTCAGTGAAAGGCAACAATGTTTTGTGCGCGGAAGAGCATGTCTTACCAATTTAAGAGAATTATTTGAGGAAGTGACAAGGATGATTGAGCGAAGTGCTGTGTAAATATAGTCATCGACTTCAATAAGACATTTGACAAGATTACTCATGGTAGGCTGTTAGAGAAAGAGAGGTTGCATGGGATTCTGGGTGTACTAGCGAGATGGATAAAGAGCTGGCTGGGCAACAGGATACAGAGTGTAATAGTGGAAGGGAGTGTTTCAAAATGGAGAACTGTGACAACTGGTGTTCCATAGGGATCAGTGCTGGGACCACTGTTGCGTGTGATATATACATACATGGTGTGTAGGAAGGCATAGGTCTTCTGAGGAGCAAGTTTGTAGATGACAGAAAAATTGGTGGAGTAGCAGAATGTGAATGGAGACTGTCCGAGAATACAACAGAATATAGATATATTGGAGAGGTGGCGGAGAAATAGCATATGTTAGAACCCAGCAATTGCGAGGTGATAGATTGTGGAAGGTCCAATAAAAGAGCGAATTACCCAGCAAATGGAAACGCACGAACGAAAATTGATGTACTCAGAAATCGGTGTTCAGGTCCAATGTGCCCTAAATGTGACAAAGCAGCTCGATAGAGTCGTCAGAAAGGCACACAGCATGCTTTCCTTCATCAAACGGTGCATCGAGTACAAGACTTGGCACGTCATATAACATATTGGTGATATATTTACCAGGCCACGTTTCGAATATTGCATAAATTTCTGTCGGGCATAATATAGAAAAGTTGACTGCATGTGCGAATACATTTAAGAAGATTTTTTTTCATCGCTGAATTCAGGCTTTTAAACTGATCACACACACCCCCACCTAGAAAACTAATTCTGATCCCACTCTCTATATGTAAACTCAGTCACTGGGATAGTCTGCACACCAGTCTGGAGCATTGATGCACTTATTATGCTGGAATCTGTCCGAATACCAATGAAAATAACACTATTCCATGTATCTCATTATTGACAACAATAAAACAATCAAAAATTCAATAAAGTTCAGTCTGCAGGCGTGCACTGATCCATGTCCAACTGCACAAGACGTGGCAAGAAAAAAAGTTCTAGTTCTAAAAAGTAGTCAATGACTGTGTGTCACAGAAAATTCCAGCTGATTATCACCAACAGGAGGCAATCTAACCAGCGTCATTGATAGTCCATGGTGTGCGGGCACTGAATTACAGTCTGCCAAAATCCTGGTGGTTACCATTGACCAGGACCTGACAGCAAAATCCATGTGCATACAGTAGCTTCAGTAGCAGGACACAGGATAGGAATCTTGCAGCTAACCCCTTACTATTTGTATTGCCATAGCGTCCTTTGGACAACGAAAAGGCATAAATCAGATGTATGATTAAGTAGTTTGGTTCATTTAGCATTCAGGACACGTAACCAGAAATGTAGTCTCTTCTTTTATCCGCACACTACTGCTGCCATTTCTCCAAACTTACCTGCCTTTGCTTCAGATTTCTGACGAACTTCTTATTTTCTGTTACGAAATAGTACCAAACTGCTCAAATGACTGCAGCCACAACAACAAGAAGCTGGACACCATCCAGGCCAACGCATCCAAATGGATTCTCAACAAATATACGAACATACGCTTGCTGAACGTCCATTGTCGAACAAAAGCAGTGCGTACTGTCGACACAATGTACTGCAATAATTCCCAATGGTGACGAAATATGAGCAGGAAATACTGTCAAAACTATTAAACGCTGGCATCCTGTGATTGAACTAAAATGAAATCATGTTTCAAAACAAGGAAAGGGATCAAATGTGATTTATGCGGTGTTGTGTTGTTTGGAGGGATGGTCTTATGAGGAAAGGTTAAGGCACGTTAGGGTGATTTCATGAGAAAGACGAAGGTTGAGAGGTAACTTAGCTGAGACAGAAAAGATAATCTGAGGGTGAGATAGGGTGAACAGTGAGAGCTGTTCCTCTGATTCTGACAGATCGCACGAAGGTACATAGCTATAAATTGAGCGGTCATAGATGCAGAACAGATGTCAGAAGTTTTTTCTTAATTCAGAGAGTGGTAGAGGCGTCGAACGCTTTGCCTGCGATTGTATTAGATTCTTCAAATTTAACTTGCCATTGGATAAACATATGGAGGAAAATGGAACCCGTTAGGAGAGATATCGTTCAGATTGGATCTATGGTTCGGCGTAAAATCGAGGACTGAAAGACTACAACAGCACTATAAAGTTCGATGTTCTATTAGCAAATGTTGAAACTCAAATTGGAGTATTCTTCCATATTCCTAAGTACATGGACATTCGAGACCATCATACGTGAGCAAATAGTATAATACGATCGAAAATGTTTCAATAAAACAATCAAAATTGACAGAAATGATTCGTTCCTTTCACAGCAGAACAGCATCTGTGTCAGTGGCTATCTGGGCAACTTGGAATGTCTCCCAGTTTCCGACCTTGATAGCATTGTATTCAATAGTTCTTGCATTGACTAAAACCGTGGTCAGTGCGAAATGCAGAGCACTGTTAAAAGTAGTATAAGCAAAATAAATTAGGGCACGGGCACCTTAGAGGATTGAGATTACTGACAAATTTAGACGTCTGATTGACTGTACGGGATTTTGCATGCTACAGACGAGCAACGCTGCTATTCATTGAGCACAATAAAGATTTGTGAGGTACATTTGGCATGTACCAGTTACGATCAAAATGTTCGGATGAGCTAAAAAATGTACGTGTGTGACTACATGTATATACATCTTCGTGGATGTGAGATTGAACGTTAATTGTTCATAACATTTTCTTTTTTTAAGTTAGAGCACTGTATAGGCCGCCGAGTTTTACACAATCTTGTGTACACAAAATTCCATTGTATTATTATCGTAACAGAGTGAAGATTGCATTTTAAAACTGCAGCCACTGAATCAAGCAACATAACTCTACATTCATACAATGTTTCCAATACTTTACTAACATTCTTCCTTTCAAAATATCAGATCATTTTGGTTTTTCCATGATCAGGGAAGGTATGAATTGTACTTTATTGGAGTTCCTCTGGAACTTCGGAAAATAAACAAAAACATGATACAATATCTGAAATACGGTGAAATGTTGATTGCTTTTTTTTAGATTTTACACTGGAAGTATGCACGAAGTCGTCAGACTTTCAACTGAGAACTCAAATGAGGAATGGTATGGCGAAACATCCATTATGTGAAATTGCGTTGCCCAGACTAATTCCACAGGCACACTTGGAATAAATGACACCTGAGTATGAAGTGTATTATTATTAGGTAGTAAATGGGCGAGGTTGTGGTTGGATTTCATATGGGTGTAGGCTTCCTGTTCTATAGCATTAGTTCCAACCCCGGAGCAAGAAATAATAACTCGCCGAGAGGTAGAAAATGACATATTAAGCAGGTTGGTTAGAAATATCTGTATGAACACGCCTAATGTATTGAGGGTTTTTCCGTAAATATTGATTCAGGAGCAGTTCAGATTATCAACAGCAAATAACATTTCAAGGCTGCATTGAAAATATTGGATTTGGCCTGCGCAGATTTCAAGTATTTTGCAGATATACCTGATCAAAGACATAAGAAATAAAAGACAAAAGAGAACTTTCCTTACCAGGGACACCGACAAGTGCCAGCATTGGATAATATCCTGCTTGGATAATTCGAAGAATGTGATAAACTCGCCAATGTATAGGTAGTTTGTCATAACGTGTGGAAAGTTCGTGAACCGCATAGTGCACACTCCTGTTAATGATTGACATATTCTGACGTAACATTGTCATATTGATATCCGTTGTGATCAATCTTCCAAATCACTCTTTTTGGAGTATGATCCACTTCTATCGCATTCAAATGCTGTTTCTTATCTTCTGTGGATAGAGTTATATCTGTTGCGTTAGGTATTATTCAGTCGGTGTAGGATTCAAAATTCACTCTAACGTTCTGAATGACCTCTTTTTCTTTCTGGATTCACAGTTCCTAGTTCACTCGAAAAGTAGTAGATTGAGAGAAATCCCGAATTAATAGAAGGTCCTAACCCTCCCGTGTGGTTTGAACATGCATGGCACCTGGCAGTAAATCCTTAAATAAGATAATTAGTATTCTTATAAACAGGCATTAATTAGTCTTGGAACAAACGGATTCAGTTAACCACTTGTATTCCAATGCCGATTGTACCAGGATGAGTTGTGCATTTTAGAAGAGATACAACCGGCTTGGGTAACAGTCGTGAAATCTTTACAATAAGTAAAGGAATTAAAATACTGAGGCACTGGTGCATAGACGTCGAAACTTCTGAAGCATTTCAGTGTGACAGATTTGCAAATGTTCCGCAATGATATTCACAGCCTAAAGTGGTCAAGGGATAAAATATAGCACTGAATAATTGTCACTCCAATCTACTTTGTGGAACATGTGTAGAGGTAATTCCTCGGGTGAAAACATTCAATGTTTAAAATATGATTGAATAATTTAAGACACTGAAAGGAATATGTCAGCAGGAAAAAATGACATGAGATTGTGACTCACTGAAAAGGGTTGCTGAACTTGCAACGATCGATGTTGTATACAGTGAACTCAATAAAATAAAATAATTTCATGGAAGGAAGCCAGTCAGATCATGATGTTACATCCGATATGAATAAATCGAAGTAATTTGGCATTGAACATCCGCCCCCTTGTCAAAAATTATTATGTCTGATCTGATTGTACCATAATGTTATTGGTGTGTTGCCCTTCCACAAGTTCGTTCTGTCCCCTGAATAGCACAGATTAGAACCACTCAGCCTTAAATGAACTCGATAACACAGCATGCACTGCACTTTATGGAAGAATATTGTGAACAGTAACAAATTGATGAAATATCACAGTATGACACCTGGAGAAAGATAATTTAATGCTTCCATCCATCTGGTCCTTTCTACTGTTCTGGGCAATCACAGTTAAAGATAGATTTCGATAATATTCGGGAATTCCTAAGATTTGATCTCTTATTCAAGGCAATCCACTTCTTCACATATTTTTGTGGACTTGCTGAAATTTTCGAGACTGTGTTGTTTCATCTTGATTTTCTGCCTCGGTCTAGAGTAGAACATGAAATCGATAGTCGAGTGTGTGATGCTGGGATTGCACAGCACGTTAAGCAGCGTCTGAGGGACAGGAGAATTTACGTTTCAGGCAAAAACCCTTCATCAGGAATGATGGTCATCAGGAATGGCTTTTGACTGAAACGTCGATTCTCCTGCTCCTCGTCTGCTGCCTGACCTCCTGTACTGTTTCAGCATCAAACAGTCGATTCTAATCTCCAACATTTGCAGTTCTCTATTTTCTCATATTCGAAATCAATAGCACGGCATTTCAATGTTCTTTGATTGACTGAGATGAACTTCAAATTCGAGGTTGTGCAAATGATTGTTCTTTTTTTTATATCACCATATAACATCATCTTAAGCCACAGCAAATCTGTGAAATCAGTGAGATAAAGGAAATTAATTCACAACTGCAAGCTGCTCGCCTGGTCTCCAATGAATGTTTACAAATATCTACAGTCTGTCGAGATTGGTTTTCGACACTTCTTGGGATTTGAAAAAAAAATCTGTAGGATGCAGACATCATTGACGAGCCAACTTTTCTTTGTTAATTGCCCATCGCTCGGCTTTGTTGCAAAAGTAGTAGTAAGATAACTCTTGAACTGCGAACTTCCACCTGTTTTGGGTTGACCCGTCGTGATGTAAGGTTAAACGTTTCAGCATGTTGACACAGGAACAGTGAAGGAATACCAATATATAATTCCAAGTCATAACGGTAAGAGGCTTCGGTAAGAGGCTTGGAGGGAAACATGAAGCTGTTGGCATTCCCAAGCATCGTCTGCCCGTGTCCTTCAAGTACAAGAAGCTGTGGGTTGGAAAGGCCCTCTCTGAAGATCTCAGGATCATTACTGCTATGCATCTTGTAAATTCTGCACAGTGCTACTCTTGAGGATCACGGGTGGTAGGAGTGGACTCTTATGGATGGACTGTATATCAAATCGTTTGCATTGTCCAGTTTGAGGCCAAGAGTCTTGAGTATTGTTCGAGAGGCACTAATAAAAATAATAAGGGAGTATTCCACCAGATTCATGATGTGTATGTTTTAGATGGCGGATAAGCTTTGGGGAGTCTAAAGGTAAGTTATAAGTGGAAATATTATTCGTGTTTGACCTGTGTTTGCAGCCATGGCATTTCTGTGATGTATTCACAGGAGGTTCTGGGAAGTGATAATTTCTCGGGTGGTGACAGTGGGGCATTCAGTGATGGCAAAAACGTGAAAGTTAAGGGACAGTAGTTAGATGGACTCGCGTAGGTAATGGTCATAGCCTCAACAAAGTCTCCTTCGAATTATCGCACTTTCCCCCTCCCAAAGCGCTAGTGATGGTCACCCGCTTGGGCCTAAGCTATCTCTGTCCCCTCGACGGGTACGTAGAACAGTCCATCTACTCAGCAACTTCAAAACCATTCCTAACATTTTCCTCCACGATATCGACGACTGTATTGGCGGCAGCTTGCACTCCCAGGAGGAGGTTGATCACGTCATCAATTCACGAACACCTTCCACACTTAACTCTCATTCACTGGCCCATCTCGGACACCTCCCACATCTTCATGAACCTACCCAAACCCATTTAATGGCGACTGACTCAGCACAGACATCTATTCCGACGCCCAAAGCTACCTGGACTGCACCTGCTCACTTCCTGTCAAAACTCAGTCTCAGAATTCTCATACCTCCACCTCCAAATTTCCTGCTACCAAGAGGACCAATGCCAACATGGAAAATCCCAGGTGGCCTCCTTCTTCAAGGAAAGCGATTTGCATCCTCACGTTGGCAAGATTACCATTCAGCGCATCTCCTCCACACCACACAATTCGCCCTTGAACCGCTCTCGCAAAATCACAATAAGTAGAAAAACCTCTGTTTTCGCTTTCTAACCACCAACCTCCAGAAAGACCAAATCATCCTCCACCATTTCTGCCACGACAAACTGACACCGCCACCATATTTCCCTCCCCAAACCAAACTGATTTCTCCACAGATCGTTCCGTCCACAAATCATTCGTTGCGTCCACGCCCATCACCACCCCATGCTCCACTCTCGGCACCTTCCCTTGCCACCGCAAAATTAGTAAAACCTGTGCCCACAATTCTATCTGTCACCTCAATGCAAGTAGCCAAAAATCCTTCCGCAATCGACACAGTTTTTCCTGCACCAAAACAAATGTTCTCTACTGTGTCCGTGGTTCTCAATCTGGTCTCATCAACATTTTTCAGACGTGACGCCAACTTGTGGAATGTTTCAGAGAAAATCTCTGGGACACACGCATTAAGCAACATCACTGCTCTGTGGCCGAAAACCGTAACCCCATCTTCCACCGTGGCAAGGGCATGCAAGTCCCTAGCCTCCTCGTCCACCACATTCCAGCCACCTGACGACTGGAGGAAGAATGCTTCATCGTCCACTTTGGGACCCTACAGTCACATGGGCCGAATGTCGATCTAATATTTTAACTCATCTCTCCTCCTCCTATCTTATACCAATGTCGCTCCTCAGACTCGGTACCGCGATCGTGACGAGATCGTGAAGCGATCGCGATCATGAACATCTTCCTTCCCACGCATATGCTACACCCATCACTCCAACCTTACACAATCAACCCCACCACCTTCTTCCAGCGATTGCACTATCAGCTATTTTAATCCCAGTGCAGCGCAACCATTGATCTGTCAGCTCCTTTGGCTCCCCTTCACATTCATGTTGAAGACCTTATGCTTGTAATGTCGACTTTCCTACTCCTCGGATGCTGTCTGACTGACTGACTGCTTTTCCTACACAGCACATTTTGACACTGATCGTCAGAGTCTGGCATTTGTGTTGTGCAAATATTGCCTGTCATTTGTCAGCCCATCCCTCGATATTGTCCAGGTCTCATTTCATTTGCACATGGATTGTTTCAGTCTGTGTTGACTCATGAATTGTGGAAAACATTGTGCAGGCTCCAGCGACCATCTCCACTTCTGACTCTGTGATGACGTTAAGGCCACTGATGAAGCAAGTGAAGCTTGTTCAGCCTGCAACGTTACCCGGAGAATTCCTGCAGAGATAACCTGGAGGTGGGATGACTGAGCGCCAGCAAACATGACTATAATCTTCTGTACGAGGAGTGACGTCAACCACTGGAGATTTTGCCTCCTGATAACCATTGATTCCAGTGATGATAGAGAACCTTGATGACGTACATGGTCGAATGTGACCTTGATGACAAGGGCTGATGTTACCTCACCGCTGGAATTTAGCTCCTTTGTCCATGTTTGAATGAAAGTTGAAGTGAGGTCATGGTGGATCCCAGAGTGGGCGTTGTTCATCAGACTATACATGTGGACATCATACCTGGGGGCCTCGCGGGCCTCTGCCCTGGAGCCTGGCACCATGAATTATCTCCACAGGCTGGGCTGGACTCAATTTCCTCCCGCGCTGTATTCTGGACCAGAATTTCACCATTCAGAATCGGCTGCACTATGTGAAATTCAAATTCACCTGGGTTATATCCACTCCAGACTGCAATTTATTTTCTCCTGCTTGATTGCACTGTTGATGATGCTTTCTATCATTTTACTGATGATCGAGAGTCGGCTGAGTTATTGTAATTGGCCATCTTGGATCTGTTCTGCTTTTGTGTACAAGGGAGACCTTGGCAATTTATTGCATTGTCGGTTACTTGCTCGTGTTCCAACTGTGGCAGAACACCTTAGGTCATAGTGAGATATTTGAGGGAAGTCACCCCATCATGTCCAATCTGCTTGAAATGTTTTGACAGTTCTGTGATGCATAGCAGGCTGTGTGAGTCACTGGAGAAGAAAGAACCACTTACTTGATGTGCTGCATTTGATGCACATAAGCAGACTTTGACTGAGTCGGACAATGGAGTAAACAGTTAATAAAATAAATGAATGCAAATGCGAGGGCGAAGCAAACTGCATTCTTATTCATGCACCAACTTGAAATCACAGCGAGATTTATTTAATATTTGTGATGAGGAGTCATGGATGACGACGGTCAAATCAAGGAAGGCAAATGTCATGAGACCACTACATTTTGCACTGATCTCTGATTTTGAAAGAGGAGGTCGTGGCGACAATAATCTAACAGAATGAAATTGGTAAAGTCTAATGAAAATACACATTTTCGATGACAAAATTTTAACATTTCACGACTCACATCGTGCCTTGTATGCATACCAATAAAAAGACATGTTCCCCTTAATTTCGCCCATTGCAGGAAAGGTGTTATCACTCAGACGTTTCATTTAACTGGGCTAACATCAAGTTCAGAATGTCGAATCAACTTGAGTATCCCAAGTTCCTGAAAATCGTCCAATCAGAGAAATAGATTGCGTTTTTAAGGTCAGACTTACATTTCGTTCGTAATATTATTAATTAAATTTGATGAGGCAGATGTCTTTACTTAATTATGAAGGAAATACGGGGATATCCATTTTAACAACGATTATCTACGGGATGTGGTGAGACAGTCTTTGTGAAAACCTGAACCCGATGTCATTCAGATGCAGTTGATATTTGGAACGATTTCACAGGCAGTTTGGGAAGAGACAGCAAATGAACAGGGAAATATATCTTACGTTATGAAAAGATATAAGCTGGACGAAAATTGCACAAGTGTGTCGTGCAAGACGAGTTTCAGTACATCTGAACTGGATCGGATCACGATGAGAGGATTGTTGTTTCTGCATTTAATATCAAAACAGAATAGAATGGAATACATGGCCTCCGAACGAATCTGGCAATGAACTGGATCCATCCATTATTGTTAACAAAGACCGATTCCTTTTTTTTGTTTCTGGTATCTTCTGGGACTCTACGTAATCATTTAATAATCTTCTAAAACGTTCTCAAATGCAGGAATACACCTTAAAGATGTGGGTTTTATTACTGCCTGTGGTTTTCTAATCACCTCGGAGAAAGTGAGGACTGCACATGATGGATATCAGAGTTGAGAATGCAGCGCTGGAAAACCATATCAGGTCAGGCTACATCTGACGAACAGGTGAATCGACGTTTTGGACATAAGTCCTTCACCGGGTAAGATGATTCTAAGGCGAGGGACTGAGAAGTAAATGGCAGAGGGTGAGGCGGGTGTGAAAGGTAGCTGAGAATATAATATGTACATCAGGTGAGGGAGAACAGCATAAGTCAGAGAAGCAAGTTGATTGGATCAATGCGAAAGATGATGAACAGTTCAAGAGGGTGGTGCCGAGATAGAGGTTTGGGACTGGGAGAAGGTGGGAGGGGAGGGGACTTTAGAAAACTGATGAAATCCACATTAATCCTGTGTGGTGCAGGGTCCCAAAGCGGGCGATAAGACTTTCTTCCTCCAGGCATCGGTTGTTAGGTTTTGGCAATGGAAGAGGCACGTGACTTGCATGTCCTTGTTGGAGTGGGAGGGTGAGTTGAAGTGTTCAGCCTCATGGCGATGGAGTTGTTTGGAGCTGACTTCCCAGAGATGTTCTCTGAAATGATCCACAATTTGGTGTGCCGTCTCCCTGATGTCAAGGAGGCCACATTGGTTGCAAACGTTACAGTAGATGACATGTGTGGATGTACAGGAATATTTCTGTTTGATGTGGAAGGATCGTTTGGGGCCTTGGACAGAGGTGATGGGCTGCAGTGGGTTCACATTTTCCACTTCTTATGGTGGAAGGGTAAAATACTGGGAGGCAGAGTGTGGGCTGGTGCGGGCGTGGGGAGTGTGGATCTCACAACAGATACGTAGAGGGCTTGGTCTCACAGAAGCGCTGAGTGTCGTGAAGAGGGAACTATATCCCAATTCGTCGGATCTGCTTGGAGGTGTCGGAAGTGACGAAGGATGATGTGATCTTTAGGGAGTTTGGTGTGGTGTTTTCTGAGGATCAGGACTATCCACATTTCATCACAACTGGGCATCTCCCACCCAAAGCATTCAAACTCAAAGTCCAATAACACCACAACTGTCGATTCTACATCCAAGTTAAGATTCAGAAATTTGGCTTCCCCTTCGACCCATTGTCTCAAACTGCGCCTGTCTCAGTGAACTCATTTCTGCATTACGTGACATCACTCGTTCCCATGCAACCCTGCGCCTATGTATGCGACACTGCCCACAACCTTCATTTCCTCCAAAACGTTCATTTACCCGGCCCCTTCACCTCGTCTTCCCCACGGACATATTGTCCTTGTGCATACCTACTCATCCCGATGAAGGCCTCCAAACCCTCCATTTCTTCCTCTCACGTCGTCCCAACCAGTTCCATTCTGTTGCTATCCTCATTCATATGGGCAAACTAATACTCACCCTGAAAATGTATCCTTCTAATTATGCCACCTTCTCCAAACCAAAGGGGTATCCATGGGCGCCCACCTGGGCCTCTGCCATACCTGTCTCTTTCTTGGGTACGTGTATCAGCGTCACCCACTTTATTTATTTCAGTAACATATTTCATCCAGGTGCCAAATTGACCTGGACTCTCTCTGACAGCGCTCTGCCTTTCCTCCACCTCTCCACTCCCATCTCTGGCGACCTACGGACATCTACAAACGCATCGACGCACACAGCTACCTGCACTACATCTCCTCACTACCTGCCAAATGTAGAACCTCCATCCCTTTTTCCCATCTTCTCCTCCTTAACTGCAGATATTCAGAGGATGGCTTATTACACCACAAAAAAATCGCAGATTACCTTCTTGTTCAACTTCCACAATTTGCTATCCCAAATGTTAGACAATGCCGTCCAAAGCATCTTCAAACTTGCCCGCACCTCTGCCCTGGAACCAAGAGCATGAACGCATGGAAAGTGTAAAATTATGAAGGTCACTAGCGATGTCTTAAAAGGGTTCTGTGGAATGTTACACAAGTCCAAATGTCACCGTGGAAGAAGGGCGCCATTGTGTCAGGATGGTATAATAATAGTGGAATGCTGCGACACCAGTGAGTAGAGTCACACTGGGCTGAAAGTTTACTGTAGCAATTGGTAATTTCAGTCTCATACGCTAAATGCCATCATGACAGTTTGGACAGGTTATGGACAATAAAAATCTAAACATGTTATTATAATAATACGAAGAAGGAACTAGGGTGGAAGGCCATTGTGGCAGAGGTGGCATTAAAATATCCAATCGTGACATTAGAATAATATTATGTACAATGACGGGAAAAAAACATAGTGGCAGAAGTGGACAGAAAACAGGAACTAAATATTGGTTATGATATATCTAAAGAGAGGTAGATCTGATTAACCGATTTGGGCATGCTGAAAGATAACAAAAAATGATAACAAAAAGGTATGAAGATCAATGGATTCTGAACTTCGGGGGCAATCAAGAATTCGCTTGTTGTCACTGTTTTTGTTTGCATATAAAGGACCTACGTCTTGAAGAACTGTTCGCCTCTCCAGCTGATTCTCTACATTTTCTCCACAACCTATTTGGCGCTGCAAGCAGAGTCGTGCAAAGATCTAGCTAGACAAATGGCAGCAACAAGTGGGCGCTTCTCGGTCTGCCGGGGATACTCTGGAAACTGACAGAATAAGTGTACTCAGCAGAAAAAAAGAAGCATTTTTTTCTATTAATTCGGACTATATTCTGTTGGCTTGGGTTTGTCCTCGGTGACTGGGAGGTGCGGAAACATGCTGGTGGGTGCAAGATCCAAAAGGCGAGGGGTAAATTGTGGCTGAAGTAGGCGTGGCCAATAATTCAAGAACACTGCACAGTGCGGGAAGGGGAGAATAAGAATAGAGCGCAGTAATTGGCTGAGTAAAATTACACGTGATGTTAATAAAAGTCGACGGAGTGATAATAAAATTCATTGTGATGAATATAAGACCCTTGAAATACCACCGGACGGAAATGAGGGTCTGAACAGATAGGGTAACATAAGTAAGGAGAATTTGTTTTACTCAAAGCACGAATATACCAATTTTTAAAGTCAAATACTTCGAAGGAAACGGTTCCGGTGAAATGTTGGTCAGTTGCCAAAGTAAGGACTACCTGACAATTGAATGGACGAGAGTCTAATAAAGAATAAATGGAATGTATTAGTGATACTGAGCGGAAAATAACATGTGTGAGAGAGGATGATATTGCAAAGGTTTCTGAAAAATGGGGAAATAGAGCTAAGAAGCTGTTGACTAAATGGCCAAAAGGAGACATCTTTGATATAAACATGTGCAATAAGGTGGAAGGACTAACTTAGAACGATAAGACTAAAGGTGAACCTTAAAATATGAACCAAAAATGGGATCAAGAGATGGAAATACAAAAGCTTTTCAGGAAAGAGGATGTGAAACTGAGGGAAGCATCTCAGATACGTATGGTGACTCGGCGAGCTGCAAGAGAACAAACTGTGCAGTTAATAGAAACAGAAAAGAATGAATCAACGCTCCCCCTGTACGCAGATGTGGATGTGTCGAGTAGACCCCCCCTCCCTACTCGACTGACGAGGCATTAAAACATTGTCCGGTAGTAAAGAGAACATTAGAAATAGTGGGACAGTTAGAATATGACAGAAGTGAAGAAGACAAGCATGTCATGAGGGTATAAAGAGAAAGAGAGAAAAGGGACAGGCAGGGGCAAATGGAAGCAACACAACAAGGGCAAAGCAAGCAGAAACTTGAGTTTGATGGACTGCATGGTCTGAGGGAAGAAATAAGGGTTGAGGAATAATGGCAATATGGAAGGCAGCCTGAACAGAGAAGAAGTTGAGGTGACACAGATAAAGTGGAATCATTGACGATAGATCAGAAAAGAGAAAGGCCCCAGTAGCCAAGGAATGGGAGGAACTGAAAATAGCATCGGACTCAGAATCTGATGGGACATAATTGAGTTGGAGGTCTGGTAAAGGGTGAAAAGCACCATGGATGCCTCCACTGCTCAAAAAAAGGGGAAGAAACTCACAATATATTCCTTGAGGAACTCAAGACGTGGAAGAGCTGAAGAATGCATTGTGCAGTTCACATGAGGGAGCAGGAAATAGGACCGGGGCATTTGAAAATTAGACTACAGGGCAATTAGTGCCAATAAGAAAGTTGAAGGCAGTGCTGGAGAGGTTAGTAGGGCTGCCGAACTTAAAGGAACTAGTGGTTTGAGCCCATTTCATAAATGCTGCAGACAATCCAATGATTGATGTTTTCAGGTTTGATCGAATGCGACAGAATGTATGGCGGAACTTAATGGACTACCATCTGTCAAAATTTGGGAATCAAGGCTCTGAGAGAGGATCCAATGGGAGGAAATGAAAACCCGGCTGCCTTCATGGGGAAAAAAAAGTTGAAAAAGTGAAATCTGGAAAAAGAGCAAGACATGGAGAGCAATCAGTTGCTGACCACAGTGCTCTGAAATTCCATCATCGAGGTAAAACCCTCCCAGGTCAGGACAAGACTGTAGGAGGTGGTGGGACTGACATTGTCAGTGAGCCACCAGGAATTTAGAGACTCATAGCTCATGTAGTTGAAACGTTTAGAAATGACAAAAATAAACTGCCTGAACAGCTGGAGGAGTTTCAAAGGAAGCTGTTGCAAATACGGCTCGAAGAGCTTAAAAAGAAAGAAAAAGGGAAATCCAAAAATTTGTTGCCAGTACGAACGGACGCAGTAATCTACACCGACATTAACCAGCTGCCAGCTCAAGGGGGAGGGGGGGGGGGTGGTTATTAGGTGACCGGACAGGGTCCGAAGTCCCATGCCAGGAGTGGAGGTTTTTGGAGAAGCTTTCACACACATCGCATATCCAGGGCAGGGAAGATAGAAACAACAACGCAACCAGAATTGGGGTTCCCAAGGACAGGGAAGTAATAACACGGGAATAAGAAATTTGATAAATCATCAGGCTCAAGGTGGCCAGATGTGATGTGCTGGGGATTCTATCAACCCGGCCTCTTAGGAGGTCATTTAGGGACTGGAGATTTTTTGCCCCACAGTGGGCCTAGACAGTGGGGCAGCCAATAATCAAATCCCTACAGGCCAAGTGGGAACTTTTAACCTGTATGAGACATGCCAGTAGTGCCACGAGAAACTTTTCCGGAAGGGACACTGCTCTGTAGTAACATGCGAGTCTGATCAATAACCAGTAGTTCAAGTTAATACAGAAGGGCGGCAGATACCAGTGATGAAAGATACTGGAGCTACATAAACCTCTGTGCAGCTGCGGTATAACTTTCACCTTCCCATGTCAGAAAAAAAAATTGTTAAAACTGTGGGGTTCTCGGGGAAATCACAGTTAACTCGATATACAGCTCCATTAAGTTTCGAAATGGAAGGCTGGGAGATAGTTTTCCCGATAATCACGGGAAAAAGAGAGGGCAATTAGTTGTTAGGTAGGGATGTTTTAGTACAGTTTGAAGTAAGAGTGGATTACACACAGCAGGGCTTACTCATAGAAAAGGTTAAAATACAATTAGCGATGCAAGAATTTACAGATGCTAATGTTTATTGGAAAGGTGACACAGCAATTGATATTCAAGACACTTCGGGGAAGTGGGAAGCAGAAATGTTGATGATGTTACCTGGAGCAAAACCGCCTACATCTGAGCTAAACTATGATACAGTGATATTCGATGAGGAGCAGGATAGGGCGAAGAGAGAGGCAGCGGCATCAGGATGTCGTGGCTCCACAATACTTGAGAAGTGGAACAAAAGTTATAGGGGATCAGGGGTGCAGAATGGCACTTGATCACAACAACGGTTTGGGAATCAGGGGATGGCAGATATGATAAAATCAAACGAGGCAGTCTATCAAGGACTCCGAAGGAAATGTGGTCATAGCATGATACAGATGTGGGAATCATGGTTTGTCAAATTGCTCTTATTTTTGATGCGGGTTTACTTGTTGTCGCCTTCATCTTTTTTTTGTGCCTAACATTTAAGAAGTCGTTTTCAGTTCGTGTCACTGCATGGCCACTTGTGGTCATTTCAGTTAACCGGGGTAACACCACCTCCTCTTACAATTTCGATCTGACACACGCGACAGTGCAAGAGATAAATTCACATGCGAACGTCGATATTAATTCTGAAGAGCATGCGCGTCCGGGATTGTAAGGTATCTTGGGTCTTTATTTCCTTTTCCAGTTATTAGAGGATAGGCGTTAGGCCAATGGGACGCCAGATATGGGGGAGAACCCATTAAGTCTCAGTCTCCAAAAATTATTTAGTCCGTATTGGAACATACATAGCTTGTATTGGGTATCAGCGAGTCGGACCTTTTAGTCTTCTTTCGCTAGGTTCGACCAGTAGGTCTCAAATTGGCGAACATGGAAAACAAAGAGCATGAAAGTATGGGAAGTGACAAAGCATGCAGAGTACTGGAGATCTGTTTCTAGAGATCTGTGGAATGTTACACTAGTCAAAAGGTTAACGTGGCAGGATGGCGCCAATGTGGCAGGATGAGCTAAGAATAGTAGAATGCTGCTTCACCAATGATCAGAATGAGACTGGAGCTGAAAGGTTCTTTTGAGAGGCTGGGCGAACAACAATTAGTAAGTTCAGCCTCATCTGCTAAATAACAACATGGCAGCTTGTGACAAGTTGCAGACAATAAATATCTAAACATGACTTTATTATAACAAGAAGTAAGGCCTAGGATGGAAGATCATTATGGCAGAGGTATAAGTAAAATAACTAATCGTGACATTAGAATAATATTAACTGGAATGTAGGTGAAAACGTTACGGCAGAATACGGGAGAAAATAAGCACTAACATTATTGGTCATGATGGATCTGGAGAGTGATAACTATGATTGGCACAGTTGGGTGTGCCGATAAGCTAACAAAAATATGATAACAAAAAAGTGCACAGATCCACGGATTCTGGGGTTTGGGTGCAATCAAGAATTCTCTTTCTTGTTGTCACGGTGTTTTCTTTGCAAATAAAATACTTACTTCTTGAAGAACTCTTCGCGTCCCCTAGTGCTTCTGTACATTTTCTCCTTGACAAACTCCACCTATCTAATACAACAAAAGGAGAAACCATTCCATCTGCAATTCCCTTGTCAGATCGACGCACCCCACCAGCTTACACAACATCCCATCACCTTTTTCTGCCGCAGCAAAAAATACAAAATTTGAGCACAGACCTCCCCACTCACTTCCGTCCAAGGATACTTCCACATCCGACAGAAATTTGTTTGTACTTTCGCAAATGTCGTCCATTTTGTCTGTTGCACTAGACGTGGTCTCCTCTACATTGAAGAGACACGACACCAAATTACGGACGATTTCAGAAACTTCTCTGGGACACATGCACCACCCAACACCACTGCCCCATGGCTGAACAATTTTGCACCCCCTCCCACGGAACTTCCCCATTGCCAAACCCTAACCACCTTACGCCTGGAGGTGGAACATCTCATCTTCCGCCTTGGAACTCTGCAACAGAGGGGATTAATGTGCATTTCACCAGTTGCTTCACTTCTCCGCTCCCCAAACTTATCCCAGACCTAAGCCTCCAAGTGGACATCGCCTGTCGAATTTATCATTCCACCTTCCTGTCTGACCTGTCAAATTCCCCCTTCTTCATCGACTGATTCCATTCCGAGTAATCTTACCCCAGTCCCACCACTCTCCCATTTATCTCTCAGCACTCCCAACCCAAAAGCCTGATTCTTGATGAAGAGCTTTTTCCTGATATGTCGATTCTCTTCCCCTTAGATGCTGTGTGACCTGCTGTGCTTTTCCAGTCACGCATTTTGTTCTGCCATTACCTGACATTTACAAATCATTTCTGGCAAAATTTAAGCGTACCTTTCTGCACTCCAGGCCAGTAAGAGTGATTTTGCGTTTTTACTTGACTTGTTTTTAATCCGACATGGCACTTCGTATAAGCTCTTGCGCCACCAACAACAGCTCCTTTCTAAAAGTCACTGGCAAAATGACTTGATGGACTTCTGCTCATTCCCCGTGTGCCTGAATATGTGATGGTCACCATTTCTTCATGAAAACATTATTTTTAAGATGGTACTGTTCAGGGATACTTTCGGATTTTTTTCTGTGTATGCACGTGATACAATTACTTCAAATTTTCATTTTCCTCCTGTAACCCAGTTAATTTATTTGATATGAAGATGTCTGCTGCGTCAGCTTTTGCCTCCTGGCTTGTCTCAAACATTTGATCAAAGAGGTCTCTGCTAATTCCACTTCAACCTTCTCTCATGTTTCAACTGGTGACTTTGTTATCTTGTCATCGCAGAGTCACGGCAAATCTCAGCAATTGGATCCTCCAATAGTTCAGGAGCCTGACGTTCCACTGGCGTTCAATCACAAAACGCAGCACTCATTCCTCTGAATCACCTGTGTCATTAGTTAACACAAATTGTATTCCCGGAATTGAGAATTTTCTCCAGTATTTCTACCACGTCTTCCCCACTCTTTTCTTCCCCACTCAGAGCTCACTTTACGCATATAGGCACTCCTTGTCTGACTGTGAATTTCTGTTACTCGTACCTTTTTTGAAGATCTTTATTTAGAAGTTCATTTCACATCTTTCAACGTCACAGAATGAGGCGGCAAAGACCCTGTGTCTACTAATGTTTTAAACTCTTCAGCTGCTGCTCCAGTTCTGTGTGAGCAAACAGTGCAATAGCAGGTGCACTATTTCAGATGATTTGGCACTTCTTCCTAAACCAAACCCTGACCACTTTGTCCATTCTGGTTCAGCTTTTGAGCCTCCACTGTATTTTCCTTTACCGCTACCACAAAGTTTCCTGTCTTTTACTGTTGTCTAGTTCTGCCTTCCTAATGGTTTCCCTTACCACCACCGGACCTTGTTAATTTCTATGTCCTCTTCAAGGGTTTCCTTACTACACTGGGATAATTTATATATTTTTTTCCGTCACCGAGATCTACATAACCTTTTCCACGTGAGGATTTCTATTTTCCCCAACGTCTATGCTTCCAAGATTGAAACTGATTTTGAAAGCCAAACTTTGATTTTTAGATCAACTCATAATCGACAGTCATTTGAGCTGTTTAACTTGCTTTTTTAACCCTCTGCACTTCCACGAGTTTTGCTTACGTCAGAAAATATATTTTTGAAACTCCTGTCAAATTGACAATTTCTGAATTTCAAGCTCACTGTCTTTGCCCTTTCCTCTCTCCCATCCTCTCTCTTCTCTTTCTCTCTCTCTCTCTTCACTGCCTCTTTCACACTGTTTTCTATTTCGTCTGCGAAAATGATTTGTTATTTGTTTCACTTTGTGCTTTTAATTGGAATGTTCCATTTCTGTTGCCCTTTCCTTGTCTTTTCAATCTACCTGAAGCCGTTTCATTTTCAATTGATTTCTGACCATCTTTGAAGATTCCGATTGCATTTCCAGCAAACTGAAATGTCATTATTTTTCTGTAAATATCTCTCTTTTCCTATTCGAAAGAGGCAGCTCCAAGCCCAGTTTATATATGAATTTCAGCAGCTTGGTTTTAACCACATTTTGGAAACGCACAAGGACATGTCATCTATCCCCAGAAAACTAATGGTGACCAAGAAGGCCATTGGGATCAAAACCACTGTTGAAACGAGCAGAATTCAACACCTAGAAGAAAAGGGATGAACAATGTACTCGCGCTGCCTTCAGGTCCAGCCAACCATCATCCCAAATCGGAACTAAAGTACTAATTCAACAAAGAGCTCTCAAGTTGTATTGGAGGGATATGACCCCTTCAATTAATTTCACGAAAGTAGCCCAGACGCTAAGTCTGCAAGTTGTTTTAGGCATGGGTAACGCGAAAATTCCAGGAGTGGTGCAGATGGTCACTCCACGTTGCTTTAAATACAAAAGAAATAAATTAAAAGAACACAGAATGAAGCTAAACAAAAGGGTAAGGAACGGGGAATAACCTAAACTACCGGAAAAGAAACAGGCCCCATGAACGATTCTTTGCAATGCAAAAAGGGAAGAAAACAGGGTCTTACAGTACAGACGTTAGAAAAAGAGTACCAGCATGGACCCGTGTGTTTCATGAAGCTGTTTCTTGGACCAATCGTCTCAGACTGACTGCCTCCTTTCAGTGAATAGCCAGACTGCCCAAACCAGTCAAACCACATGCCAAGTCAGCTGGATGAACTGGCCACCCCTTTTCATTGTATACCGGGTTTCTGCAAAATGGATATGGACCAACTGGGGGCAATTGGAATAATGTATTAGGGTTGTATTATCATCATGGACCAGTTTGGTCCAAAAGGCCTGTTTTTATGTTGTATTACTCTATGACTCTATGAATATATTTCTTTTGTTGAGCTTTATTGCGTCCACATTTCAGACCAATCATGAAACGTGTTGTATTTTGCCCTGACCAACAGTTTACACCAACTCAGCGCTCCTTATTCACATCATTCGAGATTTTGTTCTCCCGTGTTTATTTTCAACATTTGTTCTGGTCTGCGTACCCTTTCATTTATCTCTCTCCACACTTTCTTTCGTTGTCCCTGTTTGTCTTTCTATCTCTTTATCTTGTGTCCTGCTCCAATGATCGTGTCACTCCTTTCCACATATTCTCCCAACCTAAAATTGCTCAATTTGCACCATTAATTCCACTACTCTAAGCTGAATATACTTCAGAAGAACGATCACTGTAACCGAAACTTGAACTCTGTTTTTTCTCTCCACAGATAATGACAGACGTGTAGAATTTTTCTCCAAGCTTCAGACATCATTCGAGGTTCACATGCTCAGCTGATAACACTATCTTGCTCAATCACTTCAGTTTCAACGTTGGTTTGCCCGGGCTGTCCCATTTGTATCTATCGCTCAGGCATTAACTGGCACACTGTTTTGTTTTTCATTATCATAGACCTGAGTAGCATAGTTTTACAGTAAATGAAAGATTTGTCATGTTTCACATGTGAATAACTATGTTTTTGTTAACAACGTCATTATTTTGCCAAGCGGTCTGTCTCGAATAACATGAGGAATATTCCCTCCAGTCAGAGGGAATTCTTAGGAACTTACTGATGTGTTAACCATCACAAGGACGTTAGGTTTAACATCAATGTCCGACTAATCCACTGAACATTTCAGAGAGAACAAAGGAATTTCGAATTGACTAGTCAGTTGGACCAATGCTGGAAAAAGCAGGGAGCAGATTATTGTTCTTGCTGGGTGCCACTGAACTTTACAATGCTGCATTTAACAACAAGTAAGCAGTCATGAACCGTCGACATGAAACTCTAGCGATGACAACAGTAAATCCTATACAAACTGCTCTCCACGCAAAGACGCTGGATGGGTGTTTTTGGCATAGGCAAACATAATGACAAAGCAATACTTTCGTCCCTGCCCAAAGGATTTACTCAGCTGAATCTTCTGTTGATCAGGATTCTGCTTCTAACCCTTTCCTCTAAAGTTCTTTCATTTGTTTTCAGAAGGCACAGGGTGCCTAGCTCACATTTTTATCATTAAAAGCCCGGCCTACAGCACACAAATCAGGGGCAATAAGCTGAATATAGTGAATCTTTGATGGTTATATTTTACGGCCCACTCGTTCAGAGAGTCTGGAGAGCTCACACGTTTTCCCAAAGATTCAACAGTCCCATCTCCAAGCTCTTCAGCTCCCCGCAAGAAAAACTTACTATTGTTGAAAGCAGGGCACATTTAGCAGCCAAAACATACTCATATTATGATTTGGAGATGCTGATATTGGACTGGCGTGTACAAAGTTAAAAATCACACAACAGCAGGTTTTAGTCCAATAGGTTTAATTGGAAGCAAACTCGATTTCGGAGCGTCGCTCCTTCAGCAGGTGATAGCACGCAAATGGCTAATTCTCCCTGTTTTCAATGTAATGTGATCTTGCTCATCCATCCACCTTGGGGAATTTGTTGAACACATTAGTGCAGTCCATATAGATCATAGCCACTGCTCTGCCTTCACTAATCTACTTTCTTACTCTCTATTAAGTTATGTGTAAACCATTACCCTTTCACGTACCCTATACATATTTTCACAAAGAATGCACATAAGGTTTTGGTAGTAATTTGTTGTTTGCCAGTCTAGTATCAGTCTTTTCCTTCTACATTTTATGAAATAACAAACTTCAGATTGTTTCTAATCTAGGCTTTACAAAAGTTTCCATTATTAGAATACACACTTGTCTGGAACTACCGATTTCCAGAAATCTGTTTATATTATCATGTTTCTTCCGAAGGAAAATCAATTCTTATATATTATATGTTTATAGGGACTACCAAACTAGATGCGATCATCCTCTGCACGTTAAGTATCAAACGCATTTGGGCATTGTGTGAGCGAAAAATCCCCAAGTGACCATCTTTTCAACTTAATCATGTGCCATTATAACAGAGGTCATTTGGACTATCGCAAATACAGTGAAATGTGAAAACAGTGCAGAATATTCAAAGAACAGTGAATTGGAATCTGGCAAGAATGGATATGACTGCGATAACAAGAAGTCAGAACGTCACAGCAATCAACAGGTGCTTACAGAATTCACTTTTCATATTTTCCACAAGGAATGACAAACTACCGCATCATTGGCAGATCGATTACAGACTTCGGATTATCCAAGCAGGTTATTATCCTCTGCTGACTCTTATTGATGTGCCTGGTTAGTCACGCTAACTAACTACTTACTTAAAGTAAATGGTGAAATGAGTTTACCGGCAAAAGAAAAATATGAGCATCCGCAATCCATTGGTGTCTGCGATGCTTTTAAATGTTCATCATTAATTGTAGCCTCACCATTACTCACGAATCAATGGCCAAGAATGAACCCTCAAACTACGAAATAGTTTCTGAACATATCCAGATATTCTTATGACACTCACTCAGTGGCATTGCTCCATTCCTCTGGAGAACTGGGTCTTGCACGCTGTTTTCTGACTTAGTTGCCAGAGTACTGGCAGTACTCCATTCCCAACCTATTAACAAGCCCGTTGATGAATTTCCCCATAATATCCATCTTATTCAACACTTATTCAGGCGAGGGGCTTCAGTTGGAAAGCATGTTGGCAAGGCAATGTTAAATGAATAGTATTTAACCAATACACCATTCTAGGTCTCAGTTTAAAACCTGCTTTATGTGTCTCTTTAGTGTAATATCGAAAAGGCATCACTTCTCAGCGCACCATATTTCAAATATCGGACGATGATTTAGTTCATTTTACAAGATTGCCAGTTGCATGGTAAAATCTAAAATTGTTTTCTCTCTTCACTTTATTTTGAAATAGGCCTAAAATATTTATGTTAGAGAGAGAGGAACTCCTGAAAATGTTGGAGGCAAAGTATGGTTTGAGGCTATGCAGGAGTCCATAATTGATTAAAGCTTGCAGTTTTTCTCTCAGTAACCATAGACTTGAGTGTCTGTTGTTCGGATTTTATAAACGTTTAGTGAGCTACGTAGAAATTGGACTGAAAGAAAAAGAAAAACGAATCACAAGCACGCGTGTAATCACATATGCTTACGGACAAAGACAAACACACACACACACACACACACACACACACACACACACACACACACACACACACACACACACACACACACACACACACACACACACTCAAAAACACACACGCAAACGCACATACACATCTGTCGATATTTACGGATTTGTAAGTCTTGATCATACCCCGCGCATGACAGATTCTTCTCACTTTCCATAATTGTGCTCAGCACTTGAAATGGCTTTCTAAACTGCCAATATACCAGATTTTACAGTGTGATTCCACCGGCTAACTCACTCAATAGTCTTCATCCTCCAGTAAGTCATGCCATCGTGCTGACTTTTCATATCCAAGTCATTTCATCTGCTTAAGCTATTTAGACTATCCTTTTATTTAATTGGTGAAATGTTTGTTTACTGCTATGTTGCACTCCTGTGTGCTGCAGTTTTAAGTTCAAACATAATGAGACTGTCTGTGCTGTGCGTCCAGCTGCTGTCATAGATGCTCAATATTGTACAGCGCCTTTCAATGGAATGCCGACTGCATACAGCCAAGCCATTCGGCTTCGATGAACAACTCACCCAGACCAATGAAGGATCTGTATCCTGATCAGGGTCTCTCAGTCCGCTCTCTCTCTCTCACAGAGGAATCTGAAAAAATGACTTGGAGTCTTTCAGTCTTCTGTCTCTCTCTAGCTCTCTCTGTCTCTCTGATTGAGTTTTGTCAGAGCATTCTCGTTAACTCTCCTAAAGATAGCAGCACACAGACTTGTGTCTCACAATGCCCATCCATTTGTCAGGGACTATCCGGACACAGACGGGTCCGTCAGCTCCCTCCTCCCTCTCTTTCTTTTTGTCATCTCAAGGAAACATCCGCATTTGCATTGTGTTTGTCCATCGCCTCTCTCTGAAAGCGATATCTGCAGAAGGAATTAGTATTTCTCCGTCGTAAACATCTCAGAGATGTTTCTACATTGGCTGGTGTCTCCAAGTCATCCATCTCTCAGACCCTTCTCTCTCTCTCTGTATTCTCCACACTCCCAGTTTTCTTTTGTTTTCTTTATTAAGAACGAGACGATTTTGCACGGCGATATTTTAACCCCTAATCATGAGAAATTTCTGGTTTTTTTTGTTCAGTTAAAGGTGTCGTGAAATACCTCATCACCCGGTTTCTTTTTAAAAATACTTTTTAAAAATCTCTTTATGTTATAGCCAACACTAGAATTACTGCACACATTTCCAAACTGTGGCTTCCTATTTTTCAACACTAATACTCTCATTAAATTTACTGCATTGTTCAAATATTTATATTTATGGTTTTATATACAGATTGGAACATGTAATAAGGACATCGAGTTTTTTGGAAAAAGAAAGGCTTCAATCCGAATATTCTCATGAAATTGGTTGATGCTTTTCAAAGGATCATTTTCAATAAAATCAAGCGGTTGTTTCCTGAAGTGTTTACATTTAACAAGTCGAGTGAAAGCAAAATTCGGAACTTCTTTCTTTTGGTGCACCAAGTTACACTATTATTCTCAAAGTAAAAGCATCATTACAAAATTATGGACATGAGACCATTGAATTTAATATTCCTTTTGCTGAAGGAATGAAATGGCCTGATTGGAGACATGAACAGGGTATGAATTGTTCGAATTGAATTGTTGTGCAGCACATTTATCGGAATGACATTCTGTTGCTCTAGCCTCCTCTGTTCATATGTCGATAAAGTTGACATGAAAAATTATGTAGGCCAACTTCAACACAATCGTACGTTTAGCCAAATGCTTTGGAAATAAAAGTGAAAATTTGAAATCCCATAGGCATAGGTAGATATTTAAAAGCAATGTTCAAATTTAACCTGAAATTTTACATGTCAAGTACGACAAAAAGGTTGTGCGAGTTTTTTTAATTTTCTGTCTTAATGCCGGAGCATATTTGCCTGGAAATTGTAATTCTCCATTTTTTTCTCACAAACTACTGCCCGTTGCTTTCAGCGCTACCAGCATTTATTGATTCAGTTTTCAGCATCTGCAGATCTCAGTGGTTTTTTTTACGTAAATGGCTTAGAAATGCTAAGGCTGCTACTCCACTGAAAGGGATGGATATTTTTTTTCCAAAGCTCGCGCAAACTACAACAAATTTGACCATTTCAGAAAACAGGTAGCTACCATCAAATCGTTCATACAAATGAGGAACAGAAAGCACCAACAAGCTAAAAAAAAAAATACAGTGAACAAAACAAGGTCAACGGTCAAAAAATTTCTAAAATTCGCCTTTTTTTTCCATAGAATGGATAATGTGTTAATCTGAGAAAATAAGGAATGGAAAAGTCATTGAACAATATTTGTCTGTCTCCGTGCATAGCAGGAGAAGTACGTTTATGATTGAAACAGAGGGTAGATTTATGCTGCAACACTTCATGAAATTAGCTAGCTTAATATCAGACGAACTAACGAGATCTTTGAAACATATGGAGTTAGGTCCAGCAATTACACTTGAACCTCCGTTCAATACGCCCAATCTGTAAGTCAAATGCACTGACCACACTTGAGATCTATTGAAACATTTTGTTATTTTCCTACTTGCAGAAGATAGGAACTAACCAATTAGGATTGCTATTCATGACATCAGGAAAAGGAACACGAAACAGAGACTTTGAGGTTGGTAGGGCTTGCTTATCTGGAAATGTGCTGGATATTCTTTACGAAGGAATCTTCAAGAATGGATTCAGTGAATGTGTGTATGCTCAGAACCAAAATACACACACACACACATACACACACACACACACGCACACACAGAGTAGTACTGTAAAATGCGCACATATGGACACACACTTATGTATAAATATATATATATATAAATGTGCGTGTGTGTGCGTGTGTGTGTGTGTCTGTGCGAATTTTACAGTACTACAGTAATACCAAGCATCCAACAAAGCCTTATAAATTTGATTGCTGGGTTTTTTGACACTGATAACGTCTGATTTCGGTGAAAATATGAAACCTTCTTTGTTGTTTGTGCTAAATATGAATTTAACAAAAGATGCCCCAAAGATTATAAATTGTTTGCATATGGTAATGTATGCTTATATTCAATAGCGTTGAGCTCGATACATTACTATGGACTTTAACATTAGTATATGGAAAAAACGGGGAAAAACTGAAACATATAATTTTCCACTGATCACATCACAGATGGGTGAAACAAAAGTAAGACTACAGACTAATAAATGCGACAGGCCAATTTGATGAATTCATCATGAGAAGTGTATGCAGATTTAATTGGCCGTAGCTAGCCCAGGGATGCAGTAGAAAAGATACTTAGGCAATCCAAGCTGAATAAATAAAAATACGCGCACTTTATTTACTTTATGCAAATCTGCTTGTTTCTGAGTTCTCTCTGCTGGCCATTAAGCAAGTATCCTTCTTTGTAGGTAGTCTTATTCATATGCCTACCTGATTAAACAAAATACTTTTCTATGCATATCGAATTTTCTTCTTGTACTAGAGAAATTTTGTCACCTGCATCGTGCCGTACTTCTCCTTAATCTCTTTCCAAATGCATCCTCCATAGAATTGTGCTGCAAGTTTCCTTCCCCATCGTCTAATTTTTCAGTAACTCGTCTACAGGATCCTGAATCCGAATAGAATCGTGGAATCAAAGAATCCCAACAATGTAGAATAAAGGACATTTGGTCTGAAGAGTCCACACAAACATTCCGAAGCGTATTCCACATAAACCCATTCCCCTAACCTATTATTTTGCATTTCCCAGAACTAATGTACTGAACCTATACATCCCTGAACATTATAGGAAACTGGGCATAACCAATTCATCTAACCTGCAACACGTTGGAATGTGGAAGCGAGCCGAAGTACCCAGAGGAAATCCACGAAGACACGGAGAGAATGAGCAAACTGCATTCAGGCCGTCGCCTGAGGCTTGAATCGAGAAGCTGAATCCCTGGCGCTGTGAGTCTTGTTATGAATTTTTGGATTTCTGCAGGGATGAGAATTGTGTCTTATCAATTGGTTCATTAGATATTCGATGTTTTTCACTCATGATTCAATCTCATCAACAAAGTCACGATCCAGTCTCTGCCGTTTCAACATTCAACAGTTTCGTGGCTTTGTCAGTTATCACACCATGCAGGTGTGGACTTGTCTGTGATTACTCTAATCTTTGTAAAAAAAATGACATTAGATACTTTCAAACGTTTACTCAGAACTCCACGTTTACTAAATGTCACATCTGTTGATCCAGTTATTATGTTTTGATGTTTCCCGTGCACGATTAATCAGGGCTAATGGTTAATGGATTACTCCATGGGGAATCAGCAGCATGACCATCAACAGAAAGAAACAAGTAACCGTTGCAGAATCAGAGTTGAAGAAATCAGATATGAGAACAATCAACTCACTGGTTTGAGCATTCAATTTTACGCTGAGAACGGAAGGTTCGTATTTGATTGCAATGGGCCATAATTTGACTGAAAATAAAGTCGCAGATTCGCAGGATATAAGTCTGGACATAATCTGATTCTGGGTTCCGTTTTCGACTTGTTTCGTTTATATTCAATTACAACAGAATATGGTTCGAAATCCACATTTTTTTGGATTCAATAGGTTAATTATCCCAAACGCATTATATTATGTGTCCTATCTAAACATCACTTGTTTCTCCACTACCCTTTGCTGATATGATTCCTAATATGCTTCATGATCATTAAGTAACTGTGTAAACAGCACACAATATTAATACTTCCTGTTAAAGTGCTTTGTAACGACAGGAAGAATTCCGATTTTTCCGTATCATAGACCACGTGAAATCTACCCACACTGTGGCGAATATCTGCACCAGAAGACACATATCAGAACCTGGAAGATGGCTTCGATGGTGACCTGAAAACCATGTGATATCCTCTTCAATCGCTCTGCTGCCTTCTCCCATTTCTGAATCGCCGTGCTCCATGTCAGTCCATTTTGTGCAAAATTACAAGGACATTTTTTTTTATCAACACACGGAAGTTTACTTCAATGACGTCCCGCAAATATTCTTTCTGACACTTGGGAAACTGAATTTCATTGAAGAATCTGGACTTCCTCTTTGGAAATGCCACGAAATTCAGACGATGTGTCGACCGTATGTTCCATCACATGAATGGCATTTTGATCCTGGTCAATTTTAATTTTGATATCCCTACTTCTATGATAAGGTTTCTACTGCTCTCACCACTTTTTTTGTTAATTAACTCTTGAACACCACATTACATTTGGGAAGAAACTGTGCTATTACGAGTTGCTTTGCCCACTCAATTTCCATTGCAATACATGCCAGTCAAAAGCGGATTTTTAGTAAAAATTCATTTATTTCTGGGGCCTTGGGAGTAGAAGACAACGTCAGCATATTTCGCAGAACACTCATTTATTGTGGCACTGGACTGATGCAAAGAAATCTGTCTAATATATTCCAAAGTCGTGCCTTCAGTTTCGAAATGAGGATTCTGCATTCACTCCGCTGGAACCGCTCGATTTCATGGGTTTCTTCAGCAATGTCCATTTCTATACCACATATTTCATCTGTTACAAAATAAATGTAACCAAAAGGTTTCGCTTCCCCTGTAATATCTTACTTAATGATACAGAATGTGCGTGCCTTTTTTGCTTCATTCTAAATGAAAACCTTGCAGATAGAAAAACGTGATGTGCACATGTTATTGAAAAAAATCGATGAATGGGATTAGCTTCGACTTCACCATGTAATTCTATTTAAAATCAGGTATGTCTTCATCAGATTGACCACTTAACTTCCTCTGCAGCATTTTCAAGTACCAGATTTTACCCAGTCCTTCTTCATAACCGAAATGTTCCATTCCAAGCTACATCCTAGCGTGTCTACTTTCTACCTGCTGCAGGACAATCACAACCTTCGTCGAGTGTGGTGTCCAGAACAGTGCACAGGTCTGTAGGTATAACCGAAACAAAATTGTGCACAGCTACGTTACGATTTCCCTACTCTTACAGACTGCAGCATGTCTGATAAAACGATTGTCCCATCTGGCTTCTTAACTTCACCGTTAACCTGTCATACCCCTCAAAATGTTTCAGGTCAAAGCCTGGAACCCATATATTCCTTGTTTTATGGAGTGACGTGATGTGGGAATTCCAGGTGTTATGCAGCTGATAAACCATTCAGCTTTCAGCAAAATAATATTTATTGAAATAACATAGTTGAACGACGAGTAAAAGGAATCAGAAATTCGAATAACTTAACTGCTGGAAAAAAATAACCAACCCGATAAAGTAAATACACTTCATTAAATCGCCCAATGCAGTAACATCCTCTAAACACAGCCTTTGGCAAGAAGGTAAATTCGAACATAGATTCTTACAGTAGGGGGGGAGCAGCATCTAGAAAGAGATCTGTGAAGAAAGTCAAATTAACACTTTAATGAAGCTTGTCAGCCCCTTGGACTGAAACATCTTTTGACTGCTGCAGTTAAAGCAGACTTGATAAAACCTGAAATGGGACAATTGGCCAAAATCATTCCATTGTAATTTAAAAATTTGTACATCTCTGACTTTATGACGTATGCTCAAAAAATTAAAGACAAATTAATATATTCAAACCAGCAGCATTGCCACAGCATACATATTCCACTTGCTACTGATCTGTCTATCTGAATTATTATTACTATCCTCTCCACTGTCCAATAATCGGGAATTCTTTAGGAATGAAACGTTTATGGACAACGCAATGGAAGGATAGAAAAAATATTAATATCTCGAAAATTCAGTTTCAGTATTCACCTAAATTTTTAAAAAACTCAAATGCATTCTGCATTCCATATGAACACGCAATTCTAACTATTGATCTCTCATATTCAGATTTATCAATGTTTCAAGGAGGCAGTGACATGTATCAACACCTCAGGAAGTGCTCAGGCAATGTTAATACAATTCTGTCTTACAATTTCTCTGTACGTTCCCTCCCTCACAGTTAACATACTGACGATTGTGATACTGAATCAGAAAAGTGTGGTCTCTCCAATTGCGTCACACAATACATGGTTGCCAAGACAGTGACTGACCTACTTGTCATCCTGTTTGACTTGCTACTAAGACACATTCTGTTCATCTTTAAAGAACATTTTCGTTTCGTACAGAACATTCCCGTGTGTAATATACATGCTGTACTTTTCCATGCAGCCACTGATGCATCTGTCTGGTTTACTGACGTTTCCACATTTGACCGATTTGTGGCCATCTACTCAAAGAATTGGAAAAGAAAATATTGCACAGTGGAGACAGCACATGTGGTTCTTTGAACAACTGTCGTCCTATGTTGCTTAAAAAAACGTCAGTTGGTATTTTATGTTAACAGGTTTCTATAAAATGTGGAACAACCCCTGGTATTGCATCATGGCACAGGAAGTTCAATTGTCCCTGGGCAGCAATTGAGTTTTTGCAACACATTCTATCACTGGCGCTTCCATTTGGTCTAATTCTGCTGCTCAATGTTTCCACCGTCAAACAGGTTTTAATCAGCAGCCACGCCGGCAAAAGGCTTCAGGCTCATTTAGCTTGGAGGTCGCACAGGGATTCAGAGGCAGACAACCTAAGACTATCTATTATTTTCCTATTTCTCATTTCAGGAAATTTCGTCATCTTACGTGCATTGCTCACGATATTTTGTTTATGGAGGAGAATATATAACTTAGGTTATATGAGTGTACGTGTTCATAACTTTGCATTTGAGCTGAGTTTCATGTTGCAAACCTTAGGCTGCTGTACAAACACTTGCGTTTATGCGATTGTTCAGTCAAATTTCAGGGAAGAATTGAAGAATATCCTGAAATATCCTTTCACTTCAATTCTTCAATACAGTGAACGATGCAAATTATTGAAGCACGGAGAGGGAAGAATGCCATTTCATTTCATAGCTTGTCGTAATGAAAAGGAAGTTGCTGTCGTATTATCCACATGGCAAAACAGACTTGAGAGGACCCTCTTCATTGGAAGAGGGAGACTTGTTGCTTTACCATTCCATTGGCGATCATAATATAATTGGAGTCCTGTTTCCATGATGAAGGTAACCTTGATTGCGGTTCGTCCACTGTCTGGACGTTTATTACACGGCACAGTATTTATCGAAGAGTGCTGATTCTCTTTCTGTTAACATTAACAAAACATGGTGGGCCAATAGATTTAGGATGAGCCTACTGGGTTAGCATCAGCTGTGGCCATGCATGCCACCACTCTGCTTCCGAACAGGAAAACCACAAATCATAACTGAAGGATGGAATAGCGGAGGCATCTCATCGAACGTTCTTCCCAAATTTTGATCTATAAATCTGTGTATTTAAGATGATGGTTACATTCGGCTTCAAAATCTTGATTTAACTTGCAGTGCTGATGTTCTACAGTTATGCACAATTCGTCTTACTCATTCGCTTCATGAATAAATGCTTTGTTATCACGTAACCATTCTTTGATTTCTCATATATTTACATATTTGTCCTAGGTCGAACCGCTAGCCAATGGAAGGTGTTCCACTAAAAATATTTCAAAATTTCTCAAACCCGAAAACAGGCCTAACGTGTGCTGGAATCGGTTTAGCTCAGTTGGCTGATTTTTTTTTCTTCACAACGGTACAAAAACAACAGCATGAGTTCAATGCCCATCATCGGTTTGTGGTGACAATGCAGGAATGTCATCCTCAACCTCTACCCTCTTTTATGGTCTGGTGCTCCTCAGGTTAAGTCACCAAATGTTGCTTTTCTCTAATGAGCCAGGAGCTCGTATGGTCTGCTAAGACTATAGCAGCATGTTACATTATGAGTCATTTTAAATTGCGATGTCATACTCTCATAATGAAACGCAAACCACAGTCAAACTCTCACTTTGATCGATCTATCGATAATGCTGTTCAACCAGAAATCATTTCAAACTGTCCGGAGGTTTGGCATTTGAATTAACACTGATGAATCAATTGCATCTTTCACAATTGTCGAATCCTCCAGAAACCTGAGGAGACTCAGAGGGAGCTGGATTTAAGTTTATATGCTGTACAATTTCTAGTTCCATTTTGGGAATTGACCCTCACCAGTTTCTGATTTATCGTAAATTTTAAGGAGGGTTCATTCTCAATTTCTTTTCCATTACAATTTTAATGATATCTGTCCTGATCTTACATGAGAGCATAGCGATAGAAGTAGATCTCATTTCCATGCAGAAGACAGAAACTTTTCATTAATTGATTTATCCCTACTGCCATTCCAAATCACCTCATCATTCCGTATTTTGGATCTTCCATTTTATCTGTATACAACCGTCGACTGCAACTGTGTTTCGCTGTATTTTGGCTGCGAGTCTTTCCTTAAAATTTATTTTTTTAATTGTCTTAATTGCATTCCCTGCTTTTCATTAAAACATTTATTTACTGACAGAGACAACAGTGGCATTATCATATTGAAGGTTTCCTTCTCGTCTCAATATCAGTCATCACATAATAAAAAAAATGCCCTGTGATGAAGTTTGATTGTCGCTAGTGCAAAGTAAATTGCTGGACACAGATGTCTCCAACCTTCCTTCACAATCTTCATTGTGCTTTACATCTCCTGTCTCGGCACGATATACAATGATATCATCCCTTTTCGTTCCAGATTACAGTGCCAGTTGACCAATAGGTTTGTTTTGCCTTTAAAATTCAGTTCCACATTTTCATGTTTTTTTATTACAGTTTTCATCTTGTTTTAAATGTCCGATTCATTCTTTCTCTTCCTTCAGTGGAGTTGTCTCTGTGTCTTTGCATCTTTCTAGTTAATTTTAGTTCTCTCTCTATCACTGCCTATCACAAATTTGTTACTTATTCATTCATGAGCCGTGGAGTCACTGGTTGGCCAACAGTTATTGCAAGCTCATCTCCTGGTTGTTTGTCACTGGATGCTACAAAGCCGATGTCACCAATCTGCCACTGGAAGTTTTCTGGACAACCCTAGCTCTTGTGTCATCATCTATGGACCATGGTCAGTAATTTGCATTTTTGGGGTTAGAAGCCTGAAAAGTGTTACTTCCAATGAGTTGACCATACCTCGTACAGTAATACAAATTCAAGTCTGCGACTTCTGTCCATGTTCGCTAGTCATCTCTGTGTCCCTCCGACAGTCCCAAGGAATCCACATGAATCAGTCTCGACATCTTTTCAGCCATTGCATTAAGTGGAACGACAGCAGTGCCTTCCTTACTAATGGGCATGATTGACCTGATGCCTGTTTCACCTCAATCCTGAAGTTCCTATTTGCCAACCAAAGGCAGCTACCCACTCTCATTTTAATTGGCATCATACTGGAGTGCCATTGATGCAATTCTCTCGCTCCACTCCTCCGAACGCTGTGGATTAACAATTAAGCTGAACTGCAAAAGAACTGAGGTCGCTGAAAACCTGAAATACAGACAGAAATTGCTGGACAAATCTCATCAGATTAGAAAACGCCTGTTCATAGAAATATGCTGGTTACATATTGAGATCCAACTCCATTTTGCTGGTACAATTAAACGAATGCAGTGAGCCACTTTACCGCTGTTGACTGAGCTCAAACACATCAGTGTATGATGAGTCGTTTCAAGGGAAAGAGAACTTGAAGGTTGTCATCCACTTTCATCAACGAAATCGAGCAAACGAAAGCCCACTTAACATGAGAGCACACCGCTAAATTGATGAACGGAAGTACAATGAATGGGTTGTATTTTGAGAATGAAATGGTGTGGTTTAAAGACAAGTAAGAAATAACGACACAAAAACGTTAAATGCAGTTATCCATGCTCTGGTTATGCAATGTTTGTTATGTAAGTGAGGCTATTACACCAGATTAAATAATCAGAAATAAATTAATATCGAACGCAATCATTTGCATTTCAAAACGGAACAGCGAGTTGTTTGTAGGAGAACTCTCTATTACGCATTTGTTTGTTTCCCTCATCATTCTTAAATGAAAGAATGCCCATGGAGTCATCTGTCGAAGCCATTATGTCTTGCTCAGCTATATAAAGTTACAATTACATCAATCAATCCTGCGAGAGGTGTGACAGTTATATCTATTTCGCTGTTCTTTATGCTTTCTAGTATTTCAGCAATTAACTGCTTGCGAAGTATGCTGTGAGTCAAAATTTTCTTTGCCACAGTGGCTTGGTCACTTCCAGGAAGGAAAATACATGAAGATCTGGAGAAAGTAAAGGAAAATGCACCGAATTCAGCAGTCAATAAACGTGAATCTACAAATCTGCATAATGATGACATATTGAGACTGTAACTGAGCACATTACGACAATAATAATCTCAACTAGGTATACTGAAAGTCACACTCATGGAAAGGATTGTTTGATATCTCGCTTGTCCAATATTTGTGAAGTGTGGAAATATGCACAGTCCTTCAAACATTGTATCATTGCACATGTTAAATTCAGACAAATGCACATTCTCATCTGTTCTAAGCACTTTGTGGAGAGAAACAGGCGCACAGCTCCAAATGTTATTGAACCGAAGTGTGAAAAGATCCGTGCACAGTCACGTGCGCACAATTGAATTTGTGTATGACATCACTTGTAGTACATCAGGGTAAAATGGGAGTCTACATAAAGTTGCGTTCCAGTACATTCTTTTAGTAGGATGTTATGGAGACGAGAGCTGTGTGCAGTTTGCTTTTGCCGTGTTGGGAAGACAGTGTACACTGGGCGAGAATAATGATGCATCTTATTCGGTGTTAGGTCGGTTGGTAAATCTCTGACGATGATATTTGCCATAATGTTATGAAATATCCACGGAAGTGCATTATGAGCCAATCGATAAGGTGAGCAGAAACATGATTATAAGCACGATTATAGATGAGAAAACAATGGCCAGGTGGTTGATAGTAAGGAGATAAATGAATCGACCAAATGAGCAGATGCTATTTAATACAGACAAACGTGAGGTGCTGTAGTTTGGAAGAATGAAATTTTCATGGGAGTATTGAATGAATGACGAGACATTGCAAACACAGCGATCCCTCAAGATAGCAGGACAGGATAATAGGTTCGTTAAGAAGACTCATGGAGTATTTGTTTCGAAGAGTCATGGCTTAGCTTAAAAGAGCAGGCAACTTGTGTTGGAGCAGCAAATGTTGGTTCGATGCAGACGGACTCTGCAGCTATGGTTAGAACGTTATAGGAAGCACGTTGACCGGGTGCATAGGAGCTCCATCAGAATGTTGCTTGGGGTAAGGAAATTTCAGTTATGTAACGATGTTAGATAAGGTTGGTTTGGTTTCTTTGGGAGAACCGGTACAGCTATATAACATTATGAGGGTCACAGACACAATTAATAGTATGCAGCTTTAACCTTGATTGAATTATCATTAACAATGGGCATCAATTTAATGTAAATTGCAAAACATTTAGAGTAAATTGAGACACAATGTTCTGCACCGGGACGATGGTGTGGTCTCGACTATACAGCCTCTGAGGAAAGCTGAAGCGGGAATCATCGCAGCATTTAGAAAAAGTAATTACAGGAGAGTTGAAGTGGCATCACATGCAGAGCAGTCGGCGAAAAGTGGCGCTAATGTTGGTGGTTGTTTTGTTTTAGCGGGACAGACTTGATGGATCGTCAGTCATCCTTTACACAATTTGCTTCTGTGCTTCTACTGGGAACTGTATTCTGAAAGAATTACCGGAAAGGCGGATAACTTGTATCTGGAACAGTTTACTTCCGATACAAAATCTAGGTATTACTATTCATACCAATATTATCTTTTGCGTTACCTTACAACTATTGATGTATTGGTCTGAATTAAGCTTCACTGTTGCTGCAATTTGGTTGCCTTCTTGTAAACGTAGACAATCTTAACCGAAGTAAGCAGTGACACTTTGACTTGACCTCTGGAAATCTTTGCATTTACTTATGCACAATACCACATGACAACTTTGCAAATACACAGAAAAGGCGCTGATGAAATCTGAAACTTTAAATAAACATAATCAACTGGGCACCTGAAGAATGTAACCAGACACTTCTCTTTGCTCCAGAGAAACAGTGACATTCCCTGAATGCCCCATAATGACGGATGACTATCCATAAAGCAACATGGGAATTGTATAGCGTCGACCACCTTCTTTACTGGACCCTGTCAATGCTGATCCAATGTCAACTCATATTACTGAAAGGTTCATTTATTGTAAGATCATTCAGACTGCAGGGTTTTCTGCAAATCATCATGCACTTAAAGAGACTTTGTTTAAATAATCCCCGGGCTGGTAGACCATTCTGGAAATGACATTCATATTAGCAGAGCTGAAAATGTGTTGCTGGAAAAGTGCAGCAGGTCAGGAAGCATCCAAGGAACAGGAAATTCGATGTTTCGGGCATAAGCCCTTCCTCATTCCTGATGAAGGGCTTATGTCCGAAACGTCGAATTTCCTGTTCCTTGGATGCTGGCTGACCTGCTGCGCTTTTCCAGCAATACATTTTCAGCTCTAATCTCCAGCATCTGTAGACATCACTTTCTCCTCGAAGATTCACATTAGCAGTGCTGCCTTACAGTTCCAGAGAAGCAGGCTCGATTACACCTTCGGGAGACTATATGTGTGGACTTCGCGCATTTTTCCATATTTGTGTGGGTGTCCTACAGATGCTCTGGTTTACACTCAAATTCCATGGACGAACATAAATAATTAGCTAAATTTCCTTTGGTGTTCCGGGATTTCCAGGCTAGCTGGATTATCATGCTACAGGTAAAGGTTGGCTGGTGCGTTTGTTTGGCAAAATCTTTGGTGCAATGTTCCAGACGCGATGGAGAGAGTGGACGATTTCCAGCTTGCAGGGATTCTGCAATTACAGCTTGGAACTTTGGTAAAGAGGACAAATTCGCCTGGCGATGCACTCTAATATGTGACAAATGATTAAGACACAAGCGTCAGCACTCAGGCTTGAAGATTAGATTAGATTAGACTTACAGTGTGGAAACAGGCCCTTCGGCCCAACAAGTCCACACCGACCCGCCGAAGCGAAACCCACCCATACCCCTACATTACCCCTTACCTAACACTACGGGCAATTCAGCATGGCCAATTCACCTGACCCGCACATCTTCGGACTGTGGGAGGAAACCGGAGCACCCGGAGGAAACCCACGCAGACACGGGGAGAACGTGCAAACTCCACACAGTCAGTCGCCTGAGTCGGGAATTGAACCGGGGTCTTCAGGCGCTGTGAGGCAGCAGTGCTAACCACTGTGCCACCGTGCCGCCCACAAGATGGAGATAATGAAATTAGGGGCAGGGATTCGCTCAGCAATGGTACCGTGAAACAATGAATTCTGTAAAGGTTGTTGGGGCCTGACTTAAAATGTTGCATTTGCACTTGCTGAAAGAACGAACATAACAATCATCACAAAACCGTTGTCGATTCGTTTATGTTGAGGAGCAGCGATTGAAAGAGAGAGAGAGAGAGAGAGAGAGAGCCAAGGGAATGCCGGGAAGGTAATTTTTACTTCTTAAAAGGACTTAACTCGAGCATCAGCGGCCTTCATTTAAGAAGCAATGAGCTGGGAGATGTCTTTGCTAATGCTGTTGGGAATGCTGGGTAATGGGAAGCAAATGAGGAGGTTCATGAAAAAAAAGGAAGGAGGAACTAAAGCCTGTAAGAAACTAAATAATTAAGTCACCGTGGCTAACGGGAAGAGGAGACAGCGAGCAGATGATGAATGCAAAGGAAATCGTGCTGCGAGATGCATTTATTTTAATGCATGATGTATAGTATGTAATACAGTTGAACTTCAGCTCATACATGGGTGTATGTGGTATTGGCATCACTGAGACTTTCTGACGTGTGGCAAGTAAATATCCCAGGAAATCTATGGTTGCTCAGTGAGAGAAGGGAGGTAAAAGGGGTGGAGGAGTTGCATTATTGATCCAAGAGAGTATCTCAGCAGTGCGAAACGGGGGCACTATTGGAGACTCGAACCTTGAGGCAATATGGGGAGAGCTCAGAAATAGGAACTGTGCTGTAACAATATCAGGGCTGTATTGCAGCCCTTCCAACAGCGAGCGTGAGATAGTGGTGCAAATATGTGAACGGATTATGGAAAGATGCAGGAGAAAGGGGTGGTGAGGAAATGACATTTTAATTTTTACAACATTGACAGGATTCATTTCGTGCTAATAGTCCAGATGGCAATCAATTTGTAAGTAGCATCGAGCAGGTTTTCCAGAGCAGTGTATAAATCGTCCAACTCGAGAACGAGCCATATTGGACCTAATGTTGGAAAATGACCCCGGCCAGGTAGTTGAAGTTGCAATAGAGGATTAATTTGGAAATGGTGAGCATAATTCTGTAAATTTTAGAATACTCACAGAAAATGATGATGTGGTGCTCAAGGAAAATTGCTGAACTGGGGGAACGGTAACTATACCAAATTCGGTAGAAGCTGGCAAATGCGGATTGGGAGCAGTTGTTTGAAGGTAAACCCACATCTGATATGTCAGACGCTTTGAAGGAAAGCCATATTGAAGTGTAGTAGAGAGCTGTTTCTGTGCAAACAAGGGCTATAAATGGCAAGGTTAAGAAACCATGGATACAGGTGAAATTGTGAGACTAGCGAAGACGATAAAGGAACCATACAAAATCTCTAGGCGAATGAAGACAGAAGACAGTTTGGAAGATATCAGGAATGTAGTATTAATCTGAAACGAGGAATGAAGAGGGTGAAAAGTGGTCCTGAGTTGTCTCCAGCAAACTAGTTGAAGGAAAAACACAAGACGATTTATTTATAAATAATGAGCAAGGAGGCAACTAGATAACGATTTGACCCCCTCTAGGACAAAGAACGGAATACCTGTATGTAGTCAGAGGAAATGGGTGAGATTCTGAAAGTACTTTGAATCGGTATTTACCAAGGAGTGTGACTTGATGTATTTTGAGGTTAAGGGTAAATGTTTGATTACTCGTTACCAAGTCGGCAAAAAGAAAGAGGCTGTGTTGGATATTCTGAAACGCTTTAAGGTCGTCAAGTCCCCAGGTTACTGAGGGAAGCAAGAGAGGAAATGGTTGGAGACTTAACTGATATCTTTGCAGTATCATTGAACACGGGTGAGTTCCCGGTGGATAGGAGAATCGCAAATGTATAAGAAGTGCTGCAGAGGTCATCCAGGAAATTCTCGACTGGAGAGCCTGACATCAGTAGTCGAGAAGCTGCTGGTGAATATACTGAGCAAAAGGATCCGTTCCCATTTGGATGAAAATAGGCTTATGAGTGATAGGCAACATGTTTTTTTGTAGAAAAGATTATGTCTCTTCCACAGCATAGTATCCTTTGAGGAAGTGACAAAGTTGGTTGCTGAGAGAAGGACTTTAGATGTCACATACATGGACTTCAGTAAGGAGTTTGACAAGATTCCCAAGGCGATGCAGATGGAGAAGATAAAGTCAGATGCAGTCAAGGGTGCACTAGCAAAACAATAGAGAACTGGACGCCCAATAGGAGACAGAGAATAGTAATAGAAGGTAGTTTGTCAAAGTGGAGACGTGTCACCAGTGATATTCCAACGGTATCTGTGCTGGGACCACTGTTGTTTGTGATATTCAGAAATGATTTGGAGGATGGTATAGATGGCCTGATTAAAAAGTTTGTAGATGGCATTCAGAGTGGTGGATGAGCAGATAGTCTATGGTGAATATGGACAGACTGCAGAGTTAAACAGAAAAATGGCAGATGGAGTTCAATCTGGGCAAATGTGAGGTGACACATTTTTTTGTGATCCAATACAACAGAGAATTAGACAAATAAATAGAAAAGACCTGGGGAAAAACCGATGCACACAGCGGAATTGGGTATTGAGCACCATTGTTCCCTGAAGAAGACAACGCTGATAACTAGAATTGTTGTGAAGGCGTACAAAACGCTTTTCTTCATCGGACAGTGTACTGAGTACAAGGGTTGGCAGGTCATGTTGCAGTTATATTAGACAGTTGTTCGCAGCTGCAAATGTGTTGCTGGTCAAAGCACAGCAGGCCAGGCAGCATCTCAGGAATAGAGAATTCGACGTTTCGAGCATAAGCCCTTCATCAGGAATAATTCGGTCAACTTTGGCATCTAGTCCTGGACACTACATCACCGAAAGGAATTGGATGCTGTAGAGAAAGTGCAGAGGAGGTTCACCAGGATGTTCACTCTCTCAGCGGAGCAGGTAAGGGCTGTCTGGCAGTGGCTGCTTGAAGGCTCGGTGACGTTTGTTTAACGGTTTAAATTTTAAAGTTTTTTTAGAAAAAGCACGGAGCGGACCCGGAAGCTGGTGTAGCGCAAGCTTACCTGGGTAAGTTGTTATGTTTTCCTTATAAAGTCGCGCAGGAGAAGAACCCGAGGCACTACAAAGGTTGAGCCTCCCACCCTCCCTCCTCCTCTTACCTAATAATAAGACCCGTTGTGGTAAGAAGGTAAGTGCTGCATTTTGCTTATTCTGGTGTTTAGACCTAGTTTTTTAAGGTTACTTTTAGAGGGATGGCAGTGAGGGCAGTGCAATGTTCCTCTTGCAACATGTTTGAGGTGAGGGATGCCATGGTCGTCCGTGCTAATTACACTTGCAGGAAGTGCACCCATCTCCAGCTCCTCCAAGACCGCGTTAGCGAACTGGAGATGTAGTTGGATGAACTTCGGATCATTCGAGAGGCAGAGGTGGTCATAGGTTTGAGCTTTAGGAAAGTAGCAACTCCAAAGATTGCAGACAGATGGGTGACAGTGAGGGGGACTGGGAGGAAGCAGCCAGTGCAGAGATCCCCTGCGGCCGTTCCCCTCAAAAACAAGTATACCGTTTTGGATACTTGTGGGGAGGACGACTTACCAGGGGTAAGCAATGGGGTTCAGGCCTCTGGCACGGAGCCTTTCCCCGTTGCTCAGAAGGGAAGGAAGGAGAAGAACAGAGCATTAGTTATTGGAGACTCGATAGTTCGGGGCATAGAGGGGCGGTTTTGTGAGGGTGAGAGAGACTCACGTTTTGTATGTTGCCTCCCAGGTTCCAGGGTACGTGATGTCTCTGATCTTTTTTTCCAGGTCCTTAAGGGGGAGGGGGAGCAGCCCAAACTCGTGGTCCATATCGGCACGTACGACATAGGTAGGAAGAGGGATGAGAATGTTAGGCAGGCTTTCAGGGAGCTACGTTGGAAGCTCAGTTAGAACAAACAGAGTTGTTATCTCTGGTTTTTCACCCGTGCCACGTGATAGAGAGTCGAGGAATAGGGAGAGAGAGCAGTTAAATGCGTGGCTACAGGGATGGTGCAGGAGGGTGGGATTTCAGTTTCTGGATAACTGGGGTTCTTTCTGGGGAAGGTGGGACTTCTATAAACGAGTGTCTACACCTGAACCTGAGGGGCACCAGTATCCTTGCGGGGAGGATTGCTAGTGTTCTTTTGGGGGGTTTAAACTAACTCGGCAGGGACATGGGAACCTAGACTGTAGCTTTAGGGTGCAGGACCTGGAGTGTAGGGAGGTTAGGAACATGGCATCAATCTCGAAGGAGGGTGCTTGTAAACAGGAAGGTGGCTTGAAGTGTGTACACTTCAATGCGAGAAGTATACGAAATAAGGTTGGTGAACTTGCAGCTTGGGTTGGTACCTGGGAGTTCGTTTTTGTGGCTATTACGGAGATATGGGTAGAACAGGGACAGGAGTGGTTGTTGCTGATTCCAGGGTTTAAATGTTTTAGTAGGGTCAGAGGTGGGGGTAAACGAGGGGGAGGTGTGGCATTGCTAATCAAAGATAGCATTACAGCAGTGGAAAGGATGATGGATGAAGACTCGCCATCTGAGGTAGTTTGGGCTGAGCTTAGAAATAGGAAACGTGAGGTTATCCTGTTAGGAGTTTTCTACAGGCCTCCTAATAGTTCTAGAGACGGGGAAAAAAGCATTGTGAGGATGATTCAGAAGAAGAGTGAAAGTAATAGGGTGCTTCTTATGGGGTACTTTAACTTTCCTGATATTGACTGGGGAAGCTTTAGCTCGAGTACGTTAGATGCGTTGCTGTTTATCCAATGTGTGCAGGAGGATTTCCTGACACAATATGGAGACAGGACAACAAGAGATGAGGCCATACTGGACTTGGTTCTGGGTAACGAACCAGGCCAGGTGTTCGAATTGGAGGTAGGTGAGCACTTTGCGGACAGTGACCACAATTCGGTGACTTTTACTTTAGTGATGGAGAGGGATAAGTGTGCACTACAGGGCAAGAATTATAGCTGGGGGCAGGGAAATTATGATGCGGTGAGGCATGGCTTACGATGTGTGGCTTGGAAAAGTAGGCTTCAAGGGATGGGTGCAATCGAAATGCGGAGCTTGTTCAAGGAGCAACTATTGAGTGTCCTTGATAAGTATGTACCTGACAGGCAGGGAGGAAAGGGTCGTGTGAGGGAGCCGTGGATTAATAAGGAATTGGAATCCCTTGTTAAAGGGAAGAGGGCGGCCTATGTAAAGATGAGGCGTGAAGGTTCAATTGGGGCGATTGAGAGTTATTAGGTAGCCAGGAGGGATCTGAAGAGAGAGCTAAGAGCAGCAAGGAGGGGACATGAAAAGTCATTGGTTTGTAGGATTAGAGAAAACCCAAAGGCTTTCTATAGCTATGTCAGGAAGAAAAGAATGACTAGGGTAGGAATAGGTCCAAGCAAGGATAGTAGTGGGAAGTTGCATGTGGAGCCAGAAGAAATTAGGGAGACACTGAATGAATACTTTTCGTCAGTATTCACTCAGGAACAGGACATTGTTGCCGATGTGAATACTGAGTAACAATTAATTAGAATGGATGGCTTTGAGATATGTAGGGAAGAGGTGTTGGAAATTCTGGAAAGGTTGAATATAGATAAGTCCTCTGGGCCTGATGGCATTTATCCGAGGATTCGCTGGGAAGCAAGGGAGGAGATTGCAGAGCCACTGGCCTTGATTTTTATGTCCTCGTTGTCTACAGGAATAGTGCCAGAAGACTGGAGGATAGCAAATGTGGTCCCCTTGTTCAAGAAGGGGTAGGGATAACCCTAGTAACTATAGGCCGGTGAGCCTTAGCTCTGTTGTGGGCAAAGTCTTAGAGAGAATTGTAAGGGAGAGGATTTATGAACATCTGGATAGGAATAATGTGATCAAGGATAGTCAGCATGGTTTTGTGAAGGGCAGGTCGTGCCTCACAAACCTTATTGAATTCTTTGTGAAGGTGACTAAGGAGGTGGACGAGCGTAAAGCGGTAGATGTTGTGTATATGGATTTTCGCAAGGTGTTTTATAAGGTTCCCCATGGTAAGCTACTGCAAAAAATATGGAGGTATGGCATCGAGGGTGAGTTGGAGGTTTGGATTAGGAATTGGCTGGCTGGAAGAAGACAGAGGGTAGTAGTTGATGGTAAAGTTTCATCTTGGAGTGCAATTACCAGCGGTGTTCCGCAAGGATATGTTTTGGGACCATTGCTGTTTGTCATTTTTATAAATGACCTGGAGGAGGGGCTAGAAGGTTGGGTGAGCAAGTTTGCGGATGATACGAAAGTCGGTGGAGTTGTTGACAGTGAGGAAGGATGTGGCAGGTTACAGTGGGATATAGATAAGCTGCAGAGCTGGGCAGAAATGTGGCAAATAGAGTTCAATGTAGCTAAGTGTGAAGTGATTCACTTTGGTAAGTGTAACAAGAAGATGGAGTACTGGGCTAGTGGTCGGATACTTGGTTGTGGATGAGCAGAGGGATCTTGGTGTCCATGTACACAGATCTCTGAAAGTTGCCACCCAGGTAAATAGTGCTGTGCAGAAGGCATATGGCGTACTGGATTTATTGGTAGAGGAATTGAGTTCCGGAGTCCTGAGGTCATGTTGCACTTCACACTCTCACTCCATCAACGCCATTACGACAGCTCACACTCATTCCGTCATTGTCACCCTGATCCCTCACGCTGACTCAGTCACCACCACCCTAATACCATCAGTTTCACTCTGTCACTGTCACCCTGATCCCCATGCATTCACTTCATCACTATCACCCTGACACCCTCACATGCACTCCATCACCGTCACCCTGATCACCTCGCACTTACTTCACCACCATCACCCATGATCCTCTGGACTCATTCCGTCACTGTTAGGCTAACCTCCTCAATCTCACTCTGTCATCATTTTGCTGACACCCTCAGATTCACTCCGTCAGCAACACGCTGACCCTGCCATGCTCATGACATCACTGTAACCCAGAGTCCTTCACATTCGTTAAATCAGTCAACACTACCCAGTCATTCTCACCCCATGCCTGTTACCATGAGCCTGTCACCCTCACTCCATCTCATCGCTCTGACACGCTTACACTCATCCCATCACCGTCACCCAGACCTATTCATATTTCATTCATTCTGATGCTCTCGCTCTCACTCAGTCACCATCATCCTGAACACTTACACTCAATCAGTCATGGACACCATGACTCCCTGACACTAACTCCATCACCATCACCCTGAACCCCTTGCACTCACTCCATCCCTGTTAGCATGACCACCGCATACCCACTCTGTCATGCTCACCCTTACCCGGTCACTCTTACTCTATCTCCGACAAACTGACCCCCTCTCACAGTCTGTCGCTAGTACAATAAAAACCTCACACTTTATCCAATACAGTCACCCTAACCCCGTCACAATTTCTCCAACACCGACCCCCTTGCACACACTCCATTAACGTCGCACTGACAGCCTCACCCTCGCTCTGTCAATTGTCAACCTAACTGACCACAATCAGTCTATCACTATCACGCTGACCCGCCAAACTCACTCCGAAACCATCACACTGTGGGACCTTTTCTCACTCTATCGCCATTACGCATACCACCTCAAAATCACTCAATCAATCTCAAATGGACCCCCACACACTTACTCCATGTGTTAACCTGACCCCCAACACTCCCCCGGTGTCACCGTGACGCCCTTCGCACTTCGACTCCTCCACCATCACGCTGAGCCCCTCAAACTCAATTGGTCACTCTCCCCTGACCTCTTCACTCTCATTCCGTTGCCATAACATCGTAACCCTTTAACTCACTCCAGTACTGTGCCATGAACTCTTCACACTCACTGCGTCACTGTCACTCTGAATTGTTGCATTCACTCCATCGCTGTCACGCTATCATAATCACAATTACTCCTCAGCTTTCACCATCACACTCACTCTGACACCGTCAGGCTGACTAAATGACACTCACTTCGTCACCAGCACACTGATCCCTCATAATAATTCTGTCATTGTCACACCGAACACATCACACTCACAGCCTAAAATCATCACAGTGACTCAGTTAACGGCGGCCTGACTCTTTCACACTCACTCCGTCACTCTTAACCTGATACCCTCGCACTCACTCCAGGATTTTACCCCACCCCTTCACACTGACTCCATACCAACACCGTGATCACCACGCACTCACTTGTTCACCGGCAAACAGACCTCCTGCTGTCATTCAGTCACTGTCACCACGATCCCCCGCATATGGATTTCCTCAAACTCGTTCTGTCATTATCACGCTAACCTGCTCACGTTACCCCATCACTGTCCCTCTTTCCCGCTCCCACTTTCTGCATCACATTGTCGTGAATCCCTCACACTCACTTCAACACCGTCAAAATTACTCCTGCACTCAGCCAGCCTACAGTCCTGAAACTCTCGCACTCACTCTGTCACCATAAATACTCATTTCACTCCGTCAGCTTCACCATGACGCCGTCGCTTTCAGTACTTTGCATGACAACCTGCTCCCCTCACTTTCACTCCATCACTGTCATTCTGACGCTCTCACCTTCACGATGTGGCTGGCACAATTGCCCCCTTACACTCACTCAGTCTCCGCCACTCTGACACCACTCACATGAGCTCTGTTAAAGTCACCCTAACCTAATTAGCACTCACTATAACACTGTCACCCTGATCTCCACACAGTCAGGTAGGTAAAAACGAGGAGTGCAGATCCTGGAAACCAGATTCTAGATAAGAGTGGTGCTGGGAGGAATTCCTGATGAAAGGATTTTACCCAAAACGTCGATTTTCCTGCTCCGTGGATGCTGTCGGAATTGCTGTGATTTTCCAGCACCACTCTAATCTAGAAACTCCGCACACTCATACAATCATCATCACTCTGAACCCCTCACACTCTGTCCTCACATTGAATATGGGATTTACACTTTCACAGTCACACTAACCGTCTCACACTCCATCAAAGTTACTGTGACTCTCTTGCACACATTCTGTCGCCGTAATGGTGAATACTTCACACTCGAAAATGTCCTACCCTGAGCAGAGCATCAGTGAGATGGACGAACATTTTTAATTCGGACTCAGTTGGAGGGAACACTCAAGTGCGCTCTGTATCATGAAGTCCTGTAAACTCTTTCCTTTCATGTAATGCACAGCCTTTCATTCTTCCTGAAACATTCACATGTTCACAATCACCCCACATTGTATTTTATCTGTCAGATTGTTATTTCTAATTCATTTACACACTCTCTAACTCCTGTTGACAACTTAGTTTCCTGACTACCTTTGCGTCATTGACAAATTAATTGAGAATACATCTGTTCCATTTGTCGAATCTGTTGATATAGTTTGCAAATACATGAGCACAGAGCACTACTTTATGTGTCACATCAGTCACTAATTTCTGTAAAACAGATGAAAACTAATTAATCCATAATTTATCAGTATTTTCAGCTCATTAATCTGTCCTCCCCGTAATTCTATGCCGTAGCTTCAAAAGGTTTCATGTTCCATTCTACTTCCAACGAAATATCTGCTCCAGTTGTTCACTAATGGGCTCGAATGGTTGGATGGCCTCCTCATTCTGTTCCAGTTTAGAAGTCATTATATGTTGAATAGCCTGTTTAGGTATGGGTAAAGTTGTGAATGATGTTGAACATATTAGGGGCAGTCGGAGAGCCTTATGTGGAGGTTGAAGGAGAATATAAAAGAAAAACTCTGCCGACGCCGGCCCGAATTTGGTAAACCAAAACAGGGGAAGAGTGAATTACGACAACTCCTGAGATTAGTTCTGCTCCCGTCCCCTTCCCTGAACCAAGACGTTGCCTAAGACTCTCGCTCTGCAGCTAAGCATTTTTAAGAAAACGACAATCAAAACACAGTTCACCCAGCCGCTTATTAGTGATTAAGTTTTTCTTAATGTTTCCAAAATTGAAGTTCGAGATAAAGGAAATGAAATTGTGTCTTTTCTCACTGTCTCCTAACTTGAACGAAGCATTGAAATGTGTCCCTGTAACTCCCTGTGGGATAAGGTTTGATAAAGCTGAACTAACGTCAGTCTGTTATCATATCAACAGCGTGCTTCATCGATGATAAAGAAAAATGAATAATGAATTGACAGTAGAAATAATAAGTAGAATAGTTTATTATCGATTGAGTTCGATCGACTGCCTAATTTGTGTGAAGGAACATTTCAGCACTTGCTTCAACTGCTGTCTGAACATATTAAGAGTGACGGCATAAATCACGGTGTTTGAGCAGCAACTGAGGAGCTGCAGCTTGAAGCCCAAATTCTGCACACTGTCAAGTAGATGCACAGACCTATACCCAATCCAATTTATCCGATTCCACATGGAATTCACCATTAACATTGACCATAACAGGAGGAAATTTGTAGTGATCAAAAACAGTAAAATTATGATATTTTTTATTCGATTTCTCATTTCTGTGTCACGTTGAAACTCCCCTATTGATATGAGACCGAAGTCTCCAGTGAGCTCTGCTGGTCATTAAAATGTGGCTGACAGTGAAAACATTGAGCTACAGGATCGGCAGGAATGGGAGAGCAGGGGTTAGAATATGATGTAGGATATCGATTGTGAGCCAGACAGGAGATAATTGAACGTTGATTGTCGATCACAAAACGAAGGGTAGTTCAAAATCCAATACCGACTTTGAAGCATAAAATACCAGAAAATGTTCTTTGAATGGCCCAGCACATTCACTGTTCCCAGAAGTATTGCCGCCATTTTCTCACTGCAATATTCACTTCTCAGCTTCTGAAAACAAATGGACACAAATCGATCAAAGATGAAAGTGACGGTGAAACAGACAGAAAAGTCAGTGACTGCATAAAACAAGACGGCGTGGTCATTGCACACAGGTATGAACCACAGGAAATGAAATTGTTCCTTATAAAACAATGGGAATGTTTCTCAATACCAGCTCGAGGAAAATGACCAGTACGTCCGCCGCTGCTGTGGCCACCAGGCAACGACTGACACATGGAGGCAATCCAAAATCTTTATAAAGCAGGACAAAAATCGTGACGACGTTAACAGTGAGGAAAGAAAACAAACAATTTATAGATGAGCCTTCGGGCCAAGTTACCAGTTTGATTGAGGACTCGGTGATTTTTTTTCAAATTTTGTCACTCTGATCAGAGATTTATTTTAATAATTGAAGTTGAAATAATAAATCTAAGAAGGGGTAAGTGAAGACTGCAGATGCGGGAGTTCGGAGTCGAGAGTGTGGTGCTAGAAAAAAAAACAGGAGGTTAGGCAGCATCCAAGGAGCAGGGGAATCGATGTTCAGGCATTCGCGCTTCATCATAAATCCTGAATCAGGAATTGTTGCAAGTAATCCAGTCATATATGTGTTATGAGCCAATCAGGAATCCTGATGAAGAGCTCATGAAAAAGGTAAGACTGGATTACTTACAAAAATGCGATACAAAAGACAAAACTTTGTCTGCGAACGTAAGTCATACATCCAAATGAAGAGGTTATTTCTTAAACATCCCCACACACTGGATCACTTGAGATCAGAAAAAGTTCACGTCTTTACAATTCCTTACAGAGAGCGTGAAAACGTTGCCATCCAGAAGAATTCTGTCCCAAGTTTCTTGAAGGCTAACGCAAATTGGAAATTTATGTCTTTTCCTCAAAATTGCGATCGACTCTCTGTTGTGAAGAAATATAAACACGTGGAAAATCTATTTACCCCTTTCAGTGACTGATGGAACTTCGAAATTGTGTTTCCTTCTCATTGGAACAGGATTATTCTCGAGGTACCTGTCTTTTGTTCAATTAACTGACTTGTGGTTGTTCCCAAATAAGGTCAACTTTTTGAATACGTCGCAGGATGTCAATTATAGAATGCGCTGAATGATGCTCGATATGGAGTGTGTTTTCATGTCAATTATAGAATTTTTCATAGCATGGCAGTTGTAGAATGTTGCTGTAAAATAAGTGTTATTGGTGTCAAACAGTTGTGCAGGTATAAATTTAAAATTTTAAAAGAAGAAAAAAATAAACAGAGGATTTAACATTCCCTCGATTTGGGGGACTGGCTGTTGTTTATAAAGTATACTGGATGCTTTTCCAGATAATTCCCAGCATCAGGAAAGAAAAGACAGTCCTCTGAGCATTTAACACATGGACAGAAACAGCATTTGGTTTTCTGTCATTCAGATGTACTACTAACATCCGTCGGGAATCCTTTCAGCCCATCAAGTCGACAATAGGATCATGGTAGATATGTCTGTGCCCTGAGCTCCATGTTGTATGAACTTTCTGTCAGCAATTCCCTGTGCTCTGTAACTGACCAAGCCTCGGGCACATTTCCCAACGCGTTTTCTTTTATCAAACATATGTTGCAAAGCCATTTTCATGAGTTGGTAACCAAACACTCCAAAGCATATAACATCAGCTGTATAGTTTTTCGCATTATGGGAGCATTTTGCACGTACCATTCGAAAATATACAGTTATGTTTTGGTAATCAATAACCAATTACAAATATTAATTCGGGACATTTCGCTTGTCTTATTTCATTCAACAGAAACACTTGGTTAAATATAAAATATAATGTCTTCCATTGCTCATTTTTGCAAGCTTAGCCATTATCTTGAACTTTATTTGACTTGCGAATTCTTCTTGTCATCAAAGTTTCTATTGTTCTTTGTCTTTCACTGTATCTTCCGCACTTTTATTGTCTTCCAAGCAGTTGGCTGGACTGCTGATTCGACATGCAAAGAGAGGACAGCAGCAGAGGTGCAATTCCAACTCTGATAGAGATAACCATGAATGGGCCGCTTTTTCAAACACTCACCAGAGGTGTGGTGACGCTGAGACAAAACCACCACAAGTGATGTTTCTCTAATGATCATCCCTTTCATTAGAACGACACGATTCTTTCACTGACAGCAATTTGATTTCTACGATTTCCTTCTGTCAGTTGTTCTTTTTGTTGTCTTCCTGGGTGTTATGTTTGTCGAGGTTTTCATTTTGTAACAACGTCATAATTTCCCCGACAATCCACATTCCTGCTCAGTCCCTGATAAACCTTGACTCTGGCGTCATTCAAAGTATCCAATTCTCTGCAATTCAGTTATATTCAGTGGCAATACCACCACCGCTGTCTGAGGGAGAGAGTTCCAAAGAATTACAGCATGCTGAGAAAAGGAAAATAAATCTCATCAGCTCGGTGTAAATGTGAACATGCTTTAAACAAAGGCGTAAAATGTGCGCCATGGTTATAATTTCTATTTTAGCAATCATTGCGACGAGTGAAGCTGAAAGGAATGATGTGTTGCTGAAACCGTACCAGTTTTACTGAGAAAACATCTGGGGGATTGTTTGCAAAGTTGTTTTTGTGAAGTGACACGAAGTAGCTTAGGAAAAAAGAGGATTTTGTGTTGATTGTTTACTGAACTCTGAAGGCGGCAAAGAATATAAATAGTGTATTTAAGCAGATTTAATACATTCATCAGCCGAGGCAACGAAAATAAGAGTAAATAGGTAATCTTGTCATGGCACAGGGCGTTGCCCAGGGCATACGTTGAGGACTGTGTGCAGTTCTTGTCACTTCACTACTGGAAAGATGTGATAGCAGTGAAGTTTATAGATCGGAGGTTCACCAGCATAAAGACTTTAATTAATACTTGAGCCAAAATGAGACATGAGATACTGTTAGATTACTTTCCCTAGAGCAGAGACAACTCGGGAGATATGATTGAGACGTTTCCGATTATAAGGAGTGAAGAAAGAGCAGCTGTTCCATTTGGTTTACTGGTCAATCACGGGAGTGATTTAGAGAAAAGGGCAGAAGATTCATAGGAGATTTGGGGGGAAAATATGTTTCAATAAGTGTTTGTTCGAAATCTGGAATGCACTGTGCGGCAAACAATGGTTGTTAAAATCCTCACACTTTTGAAGAAGAAACCTCGAACATCGAACATTACAACGCAATACAGGCCCTTCGGCACGAAATGTTTTGAAAATGTGTGTCAAATATCAGAACATAGAAAGATACAGTGCAATTGCACCAAGTTAGGATGAACCCACTTTTAGTGGTGGCTATTTTGAAGCAAACATGACGCAACAAAGAGACTTTTCTAGATTCTTAAATATCTCAGATGCAAAGAAAGAATTGACTGCCATAGAAACAGTTTAGAGAAAGTTCATTCAACTGATTCATGGAGCGAATGTTATATCCTCTGAGGAAACGTTGAACAGTTTGGGCGAATACCCATTGGTGCTAACCCAAGTAAAAGCTGTTCCTATTGAGACATAACCGAAAAAGTACGGAATTGACAGAATGGATTCTGAGACACTTTTCCCCATGTGAGTGTGTCTAGATACTGTATAACAGGCACCGACTAAATTTGTATGCTCTCCTATTTCAAACTGCAATAAGGACGATCTGGAAATGTCTTTTTTTTTAGATTAGATTAGACTTACAGTGTGGAAACAGGCCCTTCGGCCCAACAAGTCCACACCGACCCGCCGAAGCGAAACCCACCCATACCCCTACATTACCCCTTACCTAACACTACGGGCAATTTTAGCATGGCCAATTCACCTGACCCGCACATCTTTGGACTGTGGGAGGAAACCGGAGCACCCGGAGGAAACCCACGCAGACACGGGGAGAACGTGCAAACTCCACACAGTCAGTCGCCTGAGTCGGGAATTGAACCCGGGTCTTCAGGCGCTGTGAGGCAGCAGTGCTAACCACTGTGCCACCGTGCCGCCCACACTGTCTTCTCCAGGCAGTCGTCAGGGCGGATTTTCTTAGAACTTTGATTCACTATAGAGCGAACCATTATGTGCGACAGATTTTATGCAGCAAATTGTCAACACATGTTCCTTGTTCTTGTGCCTTTGTGTCACAAACGGGAACTCGTTTGGAAGCAGAGAACATGCTATCGAAGTAACAGATCCCTGGTTGAAGATTGAGATAAGGACTTTTTTTTGCTCTTTAGAGTTCTTCTATCTGTGCTGTTCATATCCTCGAAGAACAGTAAAGAGAAGGTCATTGAAGATGTTCAAGGCTGAGCTCGACTGATCTTTTCTGGCCAGGAGAATCAATATTTATTGGGATCAGTCAGGGAAGGAGTGTTCAGCAGAATCAGATCCGCCATGATCTCGCCCACGGGCCACCAGGACAGGGAGGCCGAATGCATAACATGCGTTGTGTTCTTATGTATGGCAACTGTAAGCTCAGAATTCACTCAATTCTACAAGGCTTCCGGATGCTCAAGAAGACCCCATTTAGCGAGTCAGGGATATTTCATTGAGAGAGAAGACTATTCAATTCATCGAAGAAAAGATAAAAGAACAGAATGGATGCGGAAGTGTGGAGTTGGAAAAACACAGCAGGACAGGCAGCTTCCGAAAAGTAGGCACATTGACTTTGGGGCATAGGCCTTTCATCAGGAATGACTGAGGCAGGGCTTACGACCAAAATGTCGATTCTCTTGCTCATCGGATGCTGCCTGACCTGTTGTGTTTTTTCCAATACTACACTCTGGACTCTGATCTACAGCATCTGTCTTCCTGTCTTTCTACTAGGTTGAGAATAGAATCATTCAGCTCTTTGGCTATATCACACAATTGACGTCTACATCATGCAGTATTGCCAGAAAATAACACAGAACAAGGGATTCCTGGACAGATATTAGGAAAGAGAGCATGATTTTCTTTTAATTGGAAATGTGGAATTAGAGGGTTACTTGAGAAATCAGTGTCAGGTCTTCAAACACTTACAATCTTCTATCAGTGATTCTTCGAATTTATTGGAGTTAGATTGGCTCAGAAACCAAAATAGTCATTCAATAAGTTGTCAAGTATCTGTAGAGAATCTGCAATGCGATGCAGAGAACGGAAAGGAGGGAGTGAGCAAACGTTCAGTAGATATGGTATTACACTGATTATGGGACATTGTCCATTTCGGCAAGCGGATATTGGAACAGTAAAGTATTGAAATGGGATCAAATTACAGAACATGATAATACAGAGGCTTTTTTTTTAACTTAACCCGAAACAGGAATTTCAGGACCTTCATCTGCGGGTATAGCAAATGATTAGGAATGCAAATGGAATCATGCGGTTTCTTGCAAAATGGTATTGAATGTAACATGATTGAAATATTTAACTGCATCTTTACAGGCAATTTGCGAGAAAGCACCTGGACATGTTATATTACGTTCTGATGCCCTGAAGTGAAACAAAAGTGCAGATGATTTCAAAGCAGTACAGAGATGCATCGCTTCAATTATTCCTAGGATAATGTTAAAAATCACATACCACAATGTTATAATCCAGCAAGTTTATTTGAAACCAATATCTTTCGAAGCGCTGTCTCTTCATTAGGTGGTTGTGGAGCAGGACCAGAAGACACAGAATTTATAGCAAAGGGACGACAGTTCCAGGGAGTTGGAAGGATACATTAAACAAACTTAGATTAAGTCTTGCATGCTTTAGTGTTAAGCCTGTAAAGTTCTTCAACTGGGACTGGCAGAATGCTGCATGAATCAACGGTGGCTCAGTGGTGACCACTACTCCCTCACAGAGCCTGGGACAGCGGTTCAGTTCTCACCTCGGGCGACTGTCCTTGTGGAGTTTGCACGTTCTCCCTGGGTTTCATCCAGGTGCTCCGATTTTCTCCCGCAATCCAAAGATGTGCAGGTGAGTTGAATTGTCCATGATAAATTGCCATAGTATTAGGTGCATTAGTCAGGCATAAATGTAGGGGAATATATCTGCTTATGATACTCTTCGGAGGGTCGGTGAAGACCTTTTAGGCCGAAGGTCCTGTTTCCACACTGTAAGTAATCTAATCAAAACCGTGCCATCTCCGCTGGATTGTGATTCAACTTTGCAAATGTTCACTTATTAGTTGCTTACTAATCGATTATAGCAATTTGTTTAAAACCATTTATTTCATTCTCTTACCAGGCTGATTATTTCTCTTTGTCCCTTCCAAAAATATCTGTATTCCCGTTCATTTCCTGTGTAACGGGCACAAGCTGTTCTGATTGTTGTGTCAGAAATATCAGTGATTCGGTGGGCTCATGATTTCCAGGACTTCAATCTAAATGTCCTCCTAATATTTCAACATTATCATCTCGATGGCCTGTATGCCATGCTGCTACTCGTGACTCAGCAGTTCAAGGTCTGTTTTTCCTCCTGTTATAGATGTGTGAGAGGCTTGGGGGAATAGGCAATTTCTTACTGCGATGTTGCATTTTGAGGGCTGAATTGTCTCCTCATACACCTTTAAAACAGGTTCGAGTTGTTGAATGGACTCCATCTGCTTCCTTAATATAGGCCTGACTCAGTGATTGTTTTTTGCCTGTAGTCATACAACTGACACGCGGATGAATGGCCTCCTCCTTTCCCAACAAAGTCTCGAACTCTTTTTGCCACCAACAGATATTCTGGAAATTGGAAAATCAGCATGTGAAAGATAACTCAAAGCTCACTTTACACATTTTAAATAGAAAGTAGGGCTGCCTTGCTTTGATAATCAGAAATAAAGACCCTACTACTCTGGGCAAAAATAAAAGCAAGTAAACTAACTAAAAAAATGTTTTCTACTGACTTCGCCCCAGAGAGCTCTGTTCCACAGCCATCACAGGGAAACAAATCAAAACAAGCTCAAGCAAACGGAATGCAAACAAACAAAAATAAACTTGTCCCCATCAAACACGCGTGGCACAGGAACAAGACGGAGCTAAAATATAAGCGCTTGGGCTTTTCCTGAAGAAGGGCTTATGCCCGAGACGTCGAATCTCCTGTTACTTGGATGCTGTCTGACCTGCTGCCCTTTTCCAGCAACACATTTTCAGATCTGATCTCCAGCATCTGCAGACCTCACTTTCTCCTCCTTTTCCAAGATATCCAAAATGAGAATGAAACAAACATAAAACAACCATCTTCTTGGGGAACAAAACGTAAAATTCAAGCAAATTCAAAAATCAAAATCGTAACGTACGCTACAGAGGTAAAACACCCACCCAGAATATCATTATTTAGCCTGATAATGGATTTCATTGTACCCAGCGGTCTCGAAATTTCTTGACTGTGCCAGTGAGCCCCTAAGAACGTGCATATCTATGAATGAGGAGAAGGCAGTCAGGAACTACGAGGTCCTCCTCAGCCTGCTGTCTGGATCTGTTGCTGACCATCTTGGCTGGCCTTAGGAGCGGAACCATGATAAGGCTCATTTATGTGTTCACCTCTCCCTGCAGCACAGGCCCAAAGACTAGAAGTGCAGGTCAGAAGTACAACCAGAGTTTGCACAATAGCCCCTTCAAAAAGCTAAAATGTGACTGCAAAAGAACGTAGTGGACATAAATATGAAACATCATGTCCTCCAGGCAACTGTACGTGCCCCGTGACCTGGGACCTGGCAAACTTGATCAGTTGCCAGTTGCATGGAACTACCTCTTGCAGTAGTATCCATCTAGATGAAGGATGTCAGTGTGGAGGGCCTTTCATCGTGAACCCTCCACTGGGCATCTCTGCCATTGGAGGGAAGGCATGTTCGGGTGAATGATGTCGCTGCAGTGGAGAGTGTGCAGCATCACACTGCACAAATAAAGGCCTTCATGACATGTGAAAGGACAGTGGAGAATATGTCTGATACGGCTCAGATTGTGGAGCACCAGAATAAAGGGGAGAGTCCGCAGCACAGGGCTAATGTTAAGATTAGATTGGATTACTTACAGTGTGGAAACAGGCCCTTTGGCCCAACAATTCCACACCAACCCTCAGAAGTGCAACCCACACAGACCCATTCGCTAACATTTACCCCTGCTCCTCACAGTACTGGCAATTTAGCTTGGTAAATTCTCCTAAACTGCACGTTTGTGGACTCTGGGAGGAAACCGGAGCACCCGGAGGAAAACCACGCAGACACGGGGAGAATGTGCAAGCACAACACAATCGGTCGCCTGAGGCGGGAATTAAACGCGGCTCTCTGGCGCTGTGAGGCTGCAAGTGCTAACCCCTTTACCACCGTGCCGCTCGGTACAGATGTGTTCAGTTTGTGCAGAAGCCCGACACATTTCTGACCCGCCTTGAGTACACGCAACGTCCCAGGGCCGAGTACCCCGTCCTACGGGCTCTAGATGGCTCGGGTCATGAAACTTAGACGGAACCATGTCTTCACAATCAACTCTAAAGGCATTATCCAACCGGGTTCTCTGCCATCTTGCCCCTCCCAGACTCTTACCAAACCTTAGGGAATCTCTCTCTTCCCTCAGCCAATAGAAACTGCACTCGAGACTCAACCTTTTTCTGATGAGGATTTCCCTCAAGAGAGCCTCCACACTGGAAGGGGGAGAGCTCTGCGGCGAATTGAACATGTGTGAATCTATGACCATGTCCAAATAAAAGACTGAAAATTTCTGGAAGACAACCCGAGGCTGAGATCACTCCAAGAAGGGAACTGCGTGATATAGAGGAGACCACGCACCTAACGGAACAAATGCATTACCAAGGTGAACCACCTCTGAGGAGGCTTGAAGTAAAAGTGCTGCTGCAGGATCTGAGTAGGTCATGTGCCCAGCCATTACCTGGGTTTGAAGGGACAACAAATCCTGATCACCCATCTCAAGTGGAAGACTCCGAACCCTAACAGTGAACCAGAGTACACTCCTGTCCCAGAAAAACAACAACTTAAAGAACGTCATCTGGATGTTGATGACAAAGCCGGGGGAGGCACCAAAGTGACCGTCCCGTACCACATCATCGTGGCCAACAGTTGGGTTATGACTAGCACGTGCAATAATTAATACAACACTCTGAAAATCGTGCTGGGTGAGTGGTCGCCTTGGCATCCAAATTGTGCCAATCTGTCTGCCAGGATTCAGCAGCAAGGCAAAAAATGGAATTCCACGTACATAAGTAGAGTTATCGCTATAAGAAACACCAGAGTAGCTGCTGCTTTGGCCCATCTGCCATGGACTTGTCAGAAGTCACGAACATTTGCTCCAGGTTACATTTGTGAAGAATGCCTCAGATTAGACCCCAGCAATAGCGTTTCTCCCATGCATTCGCTAGATCTGTGAACATGAAGATCATATCATTAGCCTATCCGAACACCAGGTAGAGCCAAATCTCTCAACCACTTATGCAGGTGGTGCGGAAATGGCTGAAGACAGAGAGAATAAAAACAAGTGGTCATTGGGAAGTTGTGATGCGCTCTTCTCTTGATGAGTTGGGACATCATCAGTGACCTACTAATCTTCACTTGGCACAGAAGTAAAGAAATTGGATTCAGGTGAGAAAGTGTGTCAGAAGTCTAAATATTCGCACAGTTCCGAGCAGATACTCGGGATGCACTCCGTTCCTTTTCCTAACCAAGACAGAGAATGGAGATCTATTAGCCAGCTCTCTGCGAACAAAGAATTACGTACAAGACCAGGTGGATGTGGTTTTGGATACTCTGCCTCAGAACAGCGTCGGACTGTCTGGGTAGGTCATGTGTCCAGCATGATGCCAAGAAGAATTGAAAGTTCCCGAGCAAAGATATTCTATTTAAAATCTGATTGAAGATTTGTAGCTCGGGTATCCGTTGTTGTGGTTCTGCTCGCCGAGCTGAAAGTTTTTGCTGCAACTTTCAGCTCGGCGAGCAGAACCACAACAAAAGATATTCTATCGCGTCCTGAGGAGGGAAATGAAAGGCCAATTCTTTAATATTTGGAGATCACCCCCCCAAAAAAAGAAAAAAGAATTATACAGGCCCTGAGACAAGAAAGTGACATCTCTCCAGTCGTGATGCATTCCTCGCATGGACCCACGCAATGTCAAACACATGGTTTTCCATAATAGCCTGATGGACATCGCGATCCAGCCTCGTGATCGTATCCCTGGAAAGATCGTCGATGGCGCCTGTCAACACCAGCAAGCTCAGTGGTGCATCGAGACTCTCAGTGCCATCGAAGTTGACCCTTGGCTGGTACTCAATCAGAACGTGGTGATCGTCCTGGCTCGATGGATCTGGTGACAACAGAGCTCTCAAACGAAGCCTCACCTGAGCCCTGATTCCATCTTGATCTACAATGTGCGATCTGACATTGAGAAGGAGCGCAAGATGCTTTGGTCTTGTTCCTTTTCAAAAGGTCCGGAAGGATCTGAATGCCCAAACTCACATCTGGGACCCATTACGATGTGGATCTCAAAGCGTGGTCTTCTTCTCTTCTCTTCATATTCTCCCCGGAGGCCGGGTCCACATTAGGCCGACGAGCAGTGACTCCAGATGGAGCACCCGCTTTTCCAAATGTTCGGTCCTGGATTTCCACTTCTTTATCGAACCCGCCGTGAACCCATGACAGAAGACGCTGACGTGAGCCTTGCTAAAGCGTCAACATATTATCGGGGGGAGTGGCGGGGGAGGAAGCCCTCCTACTTCCTTCTCCAGGCAGCCCAGAACTGACAGAACAAATCCGGGAACCACTAGTCCTCCAACTGCAGCTTGTTAAAGTCTCAGTATGCCAACCTCGCCCTGATTGGAACAAGATCTAGCCAGATCAGACTACGTTCGCAACGTAGGAAATGCAAACGTGGTCACTTTTTTTGTCACTCTGGTACCAGGCATCACAACGGAGAAAGAGACAGGCAGGAAGCTGGAGGAACACAGCGAGCCAGGCAGCATCATGCAGTGGAGAAGTCGATGTTTTGCGTGTCACTCTTCTTCAGGTCTGTCTTGTTCTTCCAGTCTCCTGCTTTCCATTGCACATTCCAACATCCGCTGTTTCTTTTTTACTTACAAAGATGAAGGCAATATAATAGGGTCAGATATTTACCAAGTGAAAGATCAGAACAAATCCCTCAACTTTCCATTGATGCTCAGGTACTGCTATGGTTCGATACTTGAGGAGGCAAATGAAATTTTCCCCAAGAAATATCACTGATGAAGATAAGAAAAGTAGAGACTTCCTCGAAGATGCACGCCAGCACAAACTTCAGAAGGTTTGGCCCCAAGACTTCGATATGGACAGAGAATTGAAGCAGATGGCATGGCACATGTTCCTTTAAACTTACACCTTTGGCTGAAATAATGCGGCCAACAAGGTAGCCATCTTGCAGGACTAGAAGTAAAGTGCTTCATGACGATGCTTCGTTGGCACTCCAGGAGCAATGTCTTTTCGTCTACTGAAACAGTATGGGTTTTTGCAGGAGGCTCACCATTCTTTGAGGAGCAAGAGAATATGGAATTTGCACTCGGCTCCACGCTGTCGTTAACAATGAGCATAGTCATGGTTGCCTTGAAGGTGGCAATATTTTTCACGACCACCAGTTAAAGCAAGAGACTCAGCATGCAAAGCAGAAGGAAAAATTTCCTTTTCCGCCCATTCCTTGAGAATGCTGCAAGGCATTTCTACTGTGCAGTCGTGTCCATACATATGGTCCGCCAATAGCTGTAGTGCAGACAGGACTCGAAAACTGTCGAGAATTCCAAGAAGGCAGAGCAGACCAAAATCTGCCTCCACAACCAAGATTACTTTTAAAATGTTCTGGAGCTCCACGAGGGGGTAACGCGAGCAGCACATCTCTCGATGCCCTATGTGACCACAAGTCTTGGATGTGAACAGATTAAACTAAAAATGTTGACTAAATCGTTGGCCCCATGGGCGCCAGCTGTTGGGAAAGCTCCTCCACTTCCGATCCTGTGTTACCCTCTAAATCTGATAAAAGATCACAAATGTAGAGGTGCCCGGCCAAGGCTTGGGAGGGTTCAACGAAGCCTGCCACTTCATGGCTGTCATCCACGGTGCCCTCGGTATAAATATGCACACCGCAGTCCTCACTCAGCGTAGGCTGCACCTCGAGGCCTTTCAGTTCATAGCATTGGGAAGACCTCAGTTGTCAACCCAACCTCAGCCTCTGAGGTGCCTGGTTCTCTTGCGGACGAAGATAGAGGTGGGTTCATGTCCCCCACCCCGAGTGATATGTTGTTAGTGCCCGATTTCTCTGGTCCCTTCAACCCCAAGTAGTGGTGCCACTTCCTGGTCTTTAGGGGTGTAAGGGACACCTCCATCTCTCCATGATCATGCCGCCTACCTACCCCGTAAGATTCATTTTTCCTCATCGTTCACGGATTATATAGCACACGGGGGTCCAAGTGAAATTATGTCCAATGCCTGATCATTTGTGCATTGATCATGGATACATCTGGGTCAGTCCTAATCCAATGCATTCCTAATGGATCTGGGACAATTCCGTTTGATGAGGGATCGGTCCCCAGGCTGGGATCCAATGGAATCAGTGTCACACAGAGACTCATCCTGGGAGAACACACAAATATTTCGTCTTCTTCTGGGACTTCCTCCCCTGAAGACATTCTCCAGCCACCCCTAATAGTTTCTGTAGTCATGTGTTCAAATAACTTGTAGGTGACTATCCTTTGAAATTTGGCAAAACAGCTGTGCATAAACAGCGAGCACGGGGGAGGACAGAAAGATTTGGGTTCCAATTTTGATCCTTACCATGGAGGAGCTGCAGTTGCCTATCTTCATGTATTGTGTCCTGTCGAAGAAACATAAAGTTAGCATGCAGCTGCAGCAAGTAACTGGGTTTTATCCATTCGATTGATTCCTGGTATGTCAGTGGAAACTTATCAAGAAAGTAAAAATGGTAAGGCGTCCATTTGTTGTAATTGAAATGAATGGTGATATTATGGAAAAGTACGACATACGGGGGGCTTGACAAGTATGATTTGAAACGATATTTTGCACTCCTGGTGGGATCTCGAACTGGATTACACAAGATCCCGGTTGAGGCCATCGTCATCAATATCAATCTTGGCCATCAACCTGTTCTCAGCCTCTTTGTGTTGTTGCTTGTCCCGAAGTCCACCTTGGAGGATGATCACCCGAATGTTCCGGAGCAACGAATTGTTTTTGACAGGGAGGGAACACTCCTGTCTGGTAATCATTGCTTGATGTCCACTCATGCGTTGTCGTAACATCTGCCTTGTATTGCCAATGTGCCAAGTCTCATTTTATCCCTGCCTGCAACTTACGAGTTCGAAAACTTTATCCAAGTCACGAGTACCTGCTGGGTACATGGTGGTATCCGTTCCGACACTCTGACACGTCTTGCAGTGGATGATGTAATTGGGAAGTATGGTGCTGTAATCAATGTTGTCCTGATAGTTGGTCAATGTGCTGCGCATAACGGTCTATTTTCAGGTTTGATGATTGTTCAACGGTAAGAAGTGGAATAGTGGAGAAGGATTTGGCGAGGTGCTCATCATCATTGATAATTTATTGAAGATTGTGAAGAACATTGTGTACTCCTTTGGCTCCCAGGACGTACGATACAATGAAGGCTACCCTATCCATTGGAGCCCGTGTCTGTCTCCGAAGAAGGTCATAGTTGTTTCTTGCTGTGGCACATCGGAACTAGTGGTCGATGAGTTGAGCATCGTAATTTAGTCTTATGAGGATATCCTTGTGAGAATGCTCTAAAAAACACATGGTACAATGCCCAACTTATCGACTGCCAGTTCCCATGTGCCACAGATAGGAAGTGCAATGTCCTCCTCAGGAGACAGATATGAGATGTAACCGATTGGATCCTCTTCATTTTACATGACGTCCCAGGATCCTAAACACTACACCATGTCCTTTGCGGTCTGCAAAACATTATCAACGAGAATGAGCACCTTTCCGAACGTTCGCCACAACTTTACTTCTTGATGTTCAGCAACCACCAAACATCAACCAGATCACGACTTTCAGCAAATTACACAGCTTCCTGATTATTATCCAACACGACACCAGACAAACCTGTCAGGGCAGCCCTGCAAGACATGTCAGAGTGTTGACACAGATACCACCATTACACGTGGGGACACCTTCCACCACGTACACCGCAGGCACTCATGTGAAATGTCCAATGCTTTCTGTCTTATAAACTGCAGGCAGGGATTCCCTGAGGCTTGGTGCATGAGTGAGAATGAGCAGACGCCATGACTGTGAATGAATGGACACCGCTCAAAGATCACGAGACAGGAGTTCTCCCTTTCAATCAGAGAGCACTTCAATGGTCCAAGACATTCGGCACCGGACCTTCGGGACACCATTTTCCAAAGCAGAATTCTGGACAATCAACAACGCAAAGTGGATGAGTTGAGGCTGATAGTCAAGTTTGATACTGATGGGGATGGCCTCAACCATGAAGTTGCGCTCATGTCACACTACAGGTAACTCCACTGCACTCTACACTGTCATCCAAACACGCATACACACCCCTATATACGCACACACTCACACAAACCCTCTCTCATACACAAGCTGCCTGTCATGTACGTGCACATGCACCCCCTTCCATCATTCCCCGCCCACCCCCGCACTCACCGAAGCACGCTCTCACAGGCATATACACCATCTCACTCACACACAGACTTCTTCAAGATTTCACACAGATACTTTTTCATGGGCTCACACCCACATAGTCTCTCCTGTACACCTACCCATATAATTTGATAGGGTGGATCTGTAGTTGATCAATTGCATTTAGATTTAGATTTAGATGTTTAGATTTCCTTTTGTGAAGGTTAAATCGTGTTTTAATTATTTGATCCACGCTTTAAAGATGTGAAAATCAAGATAGATATTGGGAATCCTGGAGATGTAAAATTAATTGTACTTCCAGAAGTCACTGGATCCAGCCCAAAAGATTAATTTGTAAGAAAATAACATGTCGAGTTAGGAGTTATATACTAGCTTTACAAAATGATTGGCGAATGAGCTAAATGAAGACGTATAGAGTAGTCGGGTCGTTATCTGTTTGGCAACATGTGAGGTGCCATAGCGAGAAATTCTGTCGTAATGAGTATATAATCAATTTACAATTGAAAATGGCTAAATTAGAAGAATGGATTAACATTCGACAGATGTAAAGTAATCTGGATAAGCATGAGGTTATCCATTTTTGTCAGAGGATTAGAAAGTCAACTTAGTCTCTAAACAGAGACAAAACTCAAAGTGTTCAGGTGCAGATCGATCGGAGTGCCCTTATACATGTTACCGAAAACTCGCGTGCAGCTGGCAATGAGAAAGATTTTTTAACTAAGGGCGTCTATTTCAAAAGTAGTTAAATTTTGCTGCGAATATGCAAGGCATTAGTGAGAGCAGAACTGGAGTGTTGTGTCGACATTTAGTGTCCTTACTTGAGGAGAGATACAATTTTATTGGAAGAAGTTAAGAAAACATTCATGCGATTGATTCCAAAGATGAGGAGTTGTCTTTTTTCAGAGCAACTAAGCAATTCAGATCTCGACTCTCTGGAATTCAGAAGATCAAGAACAGATCGCATTGAGGTATATATGTTGCTAAAGTTGATCAACAATGTAGATGTGAAGTGGATATCTCCTCATGTTCGGCAACCTAGAACAAGGCATCATAGTTTTCGAAAATGCTGGTGCAGATTCAAAGCAGGGGCGAAAAGAACTTATTCCTGTCAAGAAGTTGCGAATGTGTGTAATGCACCATTCCAGAGCGCTGTAGACGCAGGAAATATTGAGAAAATGAAGAATTATGGAAATAGGCAGTGAAGGAGAACTGACGCCGAGATGACATCAGTCATGATTGCACTAAATGGTGGAGCAGGCTCGTGCGGGTGAATTGGCGAGAGTTGCTCTTATGACTTATTTAATATTTCGATTTTCGAATGTGCTGCAAAGAGATTAGGGCGTACATTTATTGAGCAGAAAACAGCCATTCAGTATAAATCAGCCTTGATCAGTTTGACAGAATGTACCAGGTGGAGTGACACAGGACCAGGACTTGCATTCTATGTCAATGAAGGAGTACAGCAGATGTCCGACAATCAAGTCTGGAGGTGACACGAAAATAAGCAGGAAATTAATTTGTTCAGAGATCGTGGAGTTTGCTAATAGATATAAACAGGTAATGTTAATGGGTAATTGTTTGGCAGATGGAATACAATTTGATATGGAAGTTGTAAATACTTTGCAGGAAGAATGTGAGACTATATGACACTGAGTGCACACTGGAGGGTTCACTTTGGCTAGCTCAGACATCAGAAATGTAACTCAAACTGCCTGACAGTTTGTTCACTCACGAACCGAATGGTCCCATTGCCATTCGGACACGCCGGATATGTTAATAGGGTTGTTTAGCAGTGGTGAGTGGTGAGCGAGAGGGTATGTTGTGCCGTTTATCAAGCGGCTGGCCGTTATTCTAGATGCCATGATTTCTTTCTACACAGAGGCACAAAGACAACGAGAATGGCCGACTGAACCCAACCTGAAACAAAACAGTATGGCTGCTGTCAAGCCTTTGGGTATTCACCAATATGATGCAATTTGCATGATCAAAATGTAACATTAATGGAGTGAGGGTTGCACTCTACCCTCACGAACAAATCCCACCGTCCTTGGCTGAAAACGTAAACACCTCTTTCCACTCCAATAAGGAAATGTGGGTCCTGGGCGTTGTCCATCGCCAAACCCGAACTGTCCGATGTCTGGAGGGAGAATGCCTTAACTTCTACCTGGAACGCTGCAACTACACGGGATTAATTTGGATTACACCACTTTCCTCACTTCCCAGCCCCCACTTTATCCCAGTCCCAAGCCTCCAACTCCGCCCTGCCGTTTTGTTCTGTCCATCATCTTTCCTATCTATCCACTCCACCCTGCTCTTTGAACGATCACCTCCTTCCCACCTTCAACTACATAGTATTCTCAGCTACCTTCCCCACATCCCCGAATTTCTCCCATTTATCTCTCAGCCCCCTGCCCCACACGCCACATAACAGACGAAGGGCTGATGCCCGAATTGTCCATTCTGCTGCTCCTTGGTTTTCCAACACTACGCACTACACACTTGACTCTGATCTCCAGCACTTGCAGTCCTCAATTTCTCCGATCCCTGGGAATTGCATCCAGTCACTCTTACAAAAAAATAGAGAGGATTCTGAGAGGCAGGATTTATTACTTTTAAGTAATGCATTACTTAATTGAAGATAGTTAGGATGACATTGTATGGGGCAGATCATACTTCACGAATCTCATTGAATTTTTTGACGTTGTGACTAAACACAGTGATGAAGGTCGAGCAGTTGGTGGCTTCGATGTGGACTTTACCAAGACGTTTGCTCAGGTTCCCCACGGTAAACTCATAAAGAAATTAAGGAGGACAGTGTTATCAGAAAATTTGGCGGTTTGGATAAAGATTTGGATGACTCAAAGAAGACAGAAGGTGTTGGTAGATTGAAAGAATTCAGTCTGGAGCTCAGTGACCAGTGGTGTTCCACAAAGACCTCTGCGCTTACTGACTTTTATAAATGACTTGGATGAAGAAATGAAAGAGTGAGTTAATACGTTTGTCGATGTTATGAAGGTTGGTGAAGATCCGGATAGTGTGGAAGGCTGTTGTAGGTTTCAATGGGAAATTCACTGAATGAAGACCTGGGCTGAGATGTGGCAGATGGAATTCAATTTTGAACAGTGTACTGATTCATATTGGAAGGTGGAATTTGAGTACAGATCATTGGATTAAAGGCATGATTCTAGGCAACGTAAAGGAATGGTGGGATCTTGTGGTGCACGTCCATGGATTCCTCAAAGTTTTCATCAAAATTGATAGGGTTGATCAGAAGGTGAATGAGATGTTTTGGCGTTCATGAGCAGGGGGACTGAGTTTAAAAGCCCCGATGTTCTGCCCCAAATCCATGAATTCCTGTTTGAATGACACTTGAAATATTGTGTTCGATTCTGTTTGCCTCGTTATATGAAGGATGTGCAAGAGTTAGAAAGGGTGTGTAGGAGATTAACGAGAATGCTGCGTGGATCCGAGGGAATGCCTGATGAAGAAAGATTGACGGAGCTCGGTCTATTCTGATTGGAGCGAAGAATGATGAGAGGTAACTTGATAGATGTGTGCAAGATGATGAGAGGGATAAATGGAGTGGATAGCCAAAGACTTTTTTCCTATGGCGGAAATGGCTATAAATATGGGACATGAATTTCACGTGATTGGAGGAAGGTTTAGTGAGAGTTCATTGTTAGATTAATTGCACAGAAAGTGGTGGGTGCGTGGAATGTACTGTCAGCAGTGGCAGTTGAGTCAGTTGTATTTGGGACATTTAAGCACCTCTTGGCTAGGAACATCGATGATGGTCAGCTGACGACATGTAGGATAGTTTGATCTTAAAAGGATAAATGTCGGCGCAACATCGAGCGCGAAAGAGCGTGCACGGTGTTTTGCCGTTTCTTGTTTCGTGTTTCATGTTGGATATAGCCCTATCCTGCCTGGAAAGATTCTGATCAGAATCTGAAAGAAACTGTGACCCCAACAGCTGAAGCTACAGGTCGTGTTGAAGGAGGTGGCACCACTCCGTGGCATGCTGTTTTTTTGCATCAGGTTCTCCTCACAAAGTACTCTTGGTTTAAGTGCAGTTTGGGTCGCTGGTCTTGGAAAATCTGGATGATTTAGCCAGATCCCTTTCTCACAAATACTCATTCTGTGGTTCCCCTTCTCTGGAGACTCTGCTCCATTTGTTGTTCATGGCACAGACCCAGATGTTGTGCGTGCAGTCCCATGCTCTATCCGAATTCGCGTCACCAAATGCTCCTTGAATTTCAGAGACAATTCATAGCACAACCTCCAGCAAAGCATCTCCAGCACCATCCCTAACTTCGCAATAACATCAGGTGGTAAGAAGGCGATACGTCACAAGTTACACGTTTGATGGTTTCCAAACGTGATTATTTTTCTGTGAATCGTAATCGAGATATTTTTTATTGCACTAGTATTGTCGAATGCGACTTTGAAGATAGTTCTAAGAGAAAGGAATTGTAAATTGTCATTGTTGATATTCTCTGTTAGACATAAAGAATAAAGTTGTTAATTTTACTTCTAATAGTGACGTTTGGGATAGTTCATTGCCTGTCGAATTTTAATACATTACACCTTGAGGTGAATGTTCTTTATGATGTTTGTTGAATTAACAGAGGAATTATATCACATAATATAACAATGGGTTCCACAGAATCATCACCCTCGGCCGAAGAAATTCATCTTTATCTTAGTTCACAATCATTATCCCTTTACTCTAAGGTTGTGCCAATGTGTTCAAGTACCTCGTAACAGTTGAAACATTTTCTTCAAATGAACTGTATCCAAGCTTATCAGTATTCTGTAAATTTCCATACACAGAGTCATCGAGTGAGACAACAATGAAACAGATTGTTTCTTCCCAACAAGTCCGTGCTGAGTAAGTTGAAAACCGAATATAGTTCCGGCTCCATGAACTTGGCCCATATCCCTCCAAACATTTCTGATTGATGCACTTATCTAAATGTCTTATAAATATTTCAACTGTATCGTCATTCATTACTCCCTGTGCACTCTCTGTGTAAAAAAAAATCGTCATCTCTTTTTCAGATCTTCCTCCTCTCGCCTTAAGAATAGGCCCACTGGTTTTAAAATTCCCTAACTGATGGAAAGGACAGATGTAGATAACTATATCTGTACCCCAGCGAGATTTGGGATTTGTCGTTCAGGTTGAGTTTCAGCATGTAAGTTTGTACACTGAGCTGTAATGTTCATTTTCAGATGATTCGTCACCATACTGTGTAACATCTTCAGCTAGTTGATATTCATATATCGTCACAAAACAACATAAACTTTGCTCACTAATATCCTGACATACTAATGAGAAAGAACACCAATTTGACTGGGACAACTCATCCATCCTAGGACAATCAGAGACATGCACCAGAATTCCTAGAAGTATGGCATTCCACTGGAACTCTGTAAACAAGTACATTGACTTGGACGTGATTTTCCACCCTTTGAGAAAAGTAACAAGAAATGACATCACCGCAGGAAATGATACCACCACCGTAAATGACATCACCAACCCAAAGAAACCCAAACCTAAAAAGAGAAAGCAGGAATCATCAGCAATTCTTCGTCGAAAATACACTGAAGATGTTCCATTGTACGGTGACGAAACGTCTGAAATCATATATGCAGATATCTATACCACTCAGGATTATATAGACAGCTTTTGGGTAAACCTCAACCTTTACCACTCCTGCGAAAAAAAATCGCAGGCTATCTCGCATTTCCTTCTAACTGAATCGATTCATTCCTTGCACAAACCTGATATATTTCTTCTGAATTCTCTCCAGCTGAATAATAGGTTTCACACAACAGGTCAACCAGAACTGAACAGAGTACATGAGAAGATGCCTCACCAATATCCTGTACGATCTCACCATTGACGTTCCAATTCCTATACATAACGTTTTGAGCAATGAGGGTAAGCGCACTAACAGCATTTTTAACCACTCTATCTATATGAAACATAACTTCAAAGAACTACGTCTCTGAACCTTAATCTATCTATTTTGCATCAATCTTCAAGGCAGTAATTTTAATTGTACAAATCCTGCATCCCTTGTTTCTTTCCAAAGTAATCTACCTTACATTTGTCCAAGTTAAACACGATCAGCCACTCCTCAGCCCATAGACCCAAGTGATCAATGTATCATTTAAACATAGATAACCTTCTTCCCTATCTGCGATGCCACCATGGAGAGTCATAGACGTTTACAGCACAGGCCGACGCCCTTTTATCGAAATTGGTTCATTTCGATCAAAATATTTGTCCACACGAATTCGATTTCCCAGGTACTGCCCCATATCCTTCTAATCATTTTCGAGCCATCCATTTGCCCAAATGCCTTTTAAATGTTATTTATATACATACATCAACACTTCCAATGGCGTCTCATTCCATATACATGCTTCCAGTGTTGGTGCTGTCTGCAAAATGATTGTCTCTACCTTCGCTATTCTTTTACAAATCACTTACTGTATATAAGTGACAAACAAAATAGCCAGCACTGATAATTTTGGAGCACCGCTCGTCACAGGTTTCCAGACCATAAATAAACCCATCAGCACCATACCCTTTTTCTTGTTGTTAAGTGAATTTTGTGTCCAATTAGCAGATCTCATTCCAAATACCATGGGATTTAACTTTACACATTTACCTACCATTCAGAAATGTTTCCAAGGCTTTACTTAAGTCTAAGTGAGCAATGCCTATTTTTCTGGCCTCATCAATCTTCTTAATTACTTGATCAAACACTCGAACAAATTTGCAAGAAGCAGATACTATATCACAAAGCTATGCTAACGATTCCTAATCGTTCCTTGTCTCTTTAAATGCTATCTTTCAGAATCACCGCCAACAACCTTACCATCACAGAGGTCACACTCACAGCTCTATAGTTGCCAGTGTTCTCCTGCATTCCTTTCTTCACCAAAGCTGTAATATAGGCACTGTCCATCATTCTGAACCTCACACACATTTATAGGTTACGCAATTATTTCTGCATGCCTCCTTACAAGTTCCTCCCTGACGTCCCACCATATTTGGGATGCACTCGGTAAGGGTCTGGAGATTTATCCACCATTTCTATTTTCTCTGACGGAAAGCACTTCGTCTCCTGAAATTGGAGCGATTTTAAAAAGTAATAATATTTATTTCTCTGGGTTCTGTCGCCTCCTTCAGTCCAACTAGTCTATGCAAACCGGATTTTCGAAACTGAACTCTTCCACCTTGCATGCACCTTGCATCTCTCGACCCTTTATGCACATGGTCAAATGTCTGACAAATCTTGTTACAGTACCTGTATATACCACTTGCTCTGACAGTGTATTTATTTTGCAACCCATCCTCCGTTAAAAAAGTTGCCGTTGTTTCCCGTTACATCTTACCAATCTTGGACACTCTATCCAAGTTAAAGATCTTTGTTGTTCACTTTATCTATAACTTTTACAATTTTACAAACCTTTATGAAATCATCCCTCGACCTTGTATGCTGCAGTCAGAGAGGTCCAAGTCTATGCACTCTCTCCTCATAACTTAAAAACCTGCACTACTGATAACATGTACACTCTTTGTTGCATGAAACGACATAGAGTGGAAAGCAATCCAGCTGCGAGAAACTTCCCCTACGCTCCATTTTGTGACGTTTGATCAAATAGTTTAGCAACAGGAACTGCCCAGCTTCATATATGGAATGTGAACATTTGGGCTAGTTTTTTTTAATGTTCAGTACTTTGAAAGATCAAACAATTTTTGCGTTTCGCAAATGTCCTCAATCCTCGCACACTGAAGAACTGTCAATAAAGTAAAAGATTCATTTCGATTTTACACTGTTAACTTTCTGTACAAGACAGTTGTACTATTGAGGATGAAATAATACCTCCAGAACCAGTGGTCATCGAGTGCTTTATTATTAATTTTGAAATTATTCAGAAAATTGTGGAAAAAGCAGCCCCGAGCCTAACTTGCCTTTCTGAGGGCAAATTAGAAAACTTGCAAAGTATTGTTCTTTGATCTCGGATTGTTTGTGATGATAGATCTCTCGCGACTTACCTGAAGGATCACAAGTTTGGACATTTGATTGCGACTCTAAATTTATGAACCAATTGCCATTTTATCAGTTTGACCATTTGTGAATCACAATCAACTCAAAGATAAAGTTTGAGGTGGTCAATGAATCAACATTAAGAAGACAACGTATTAAACCTCATTGCTTCTCGTTTGTAACGTTTGGAATTGCTTACTTTTGAAATTATTTAATGATCCATGGGGTTGACTTCATAATTTAGCAATAGTAATAGAATGTGATCTTTGTATTTTATTTATTCACTGTATTCTTACTTTCGCTGATACCACCTTTGCAAACATGTAAACTGACTGCAGGTTGGTTCACAGTGAGTAGAGAGAAACGTTGGAGTAAAACACATCTGTTTACATCAGATTGTATTAGAATAACATACAATCAATATGCACGATGGTGGAAAAAAATTGGGTTTCCTCAGTATTAGTTCACATTGATATTCAATTACAAATAAGAGTTCAGAGTTTTTATTATTCACAGAAACTAAAACGGAAGACGTTTCTGTCCTCATCAGGATACAGTCAGCTCCAGGACATAGGCTGGAAAATAGTGGGAGCAAGTCGCAAAATTGTGATGTAGATATCTACAGCATTCTTTATACATTACGCAACTTGCAGAGTGCTACTGCTTTCAAACAAAACACTACAGATGTTAACGTTGAGGTCATGTATGAGTCCAATAGGAGTATGAAGCAATAAGAAGATAATATAGATATAACGTGTTTCTACACTGAAATCATCCACTGCTTAATTTCCGAATCATAGTGAACCGATGCAATATTCTGCTCTTTCGCACCTCTCTCAACCTATTGTGTGTTCCCACATCAATGAATGTATTAATGCACAAACACAGAAACTGAAGCATGCACGTATTTTCTTCGAAACTAAATGCTGAGTCACTGAAATCAGAACTGGTGAAATAAGCAACATATGCAATCCGCACATAAACTACGGTCATACAATATAACGTGCCTAATACTGTGAAACAATGGATTTTCTGCCTTTGTCCATCTCTGGATCTCTCTAAATGTCTCAATTTCTCTGATTTCGGAGGCTTCTGCGAGCTCGAATAGCCACTATAATATGTCTAATGGTAAGTGCAGTGAGCAGTAAAATCACCAGGAATGGCAGGCAAGAAGTAAAAATTACGAGAACTAAGCGATATTCAGCCTATGTTGGTGGCTTGTAAAATATATATGTGACAAAGTGGAATCAGGAAAAATCGTCATTTATGGGCAGAGACTCAAATATGAAATACGAGAAGATTATCCTTGGAGATCTCAGTGGGGAGACTATTCGCATGATCCATGGAACTGTTTCATCGGTGTCGTAAGTAATTTTTAAATTCTTGCATCCTTTGGACACAAATCGATCAAAGTTGAAAGCAATTGTTAACCAGACAAAGCAGGCTACGATTCACATATTAAAGCAGTCCGCAGACTGCAGATAGGAGTGAACGACATGAAACTGAACGCTCATAAATGTCAGTGATTCAGCTGCATATTTCATCAGTGATGATGACCAGGAAATCCGTCACTCCCATGGACACCAAACAGCCAGTGATACAACTAGAGTGACCAAATCTTCCACGAGAAATTGTTACAATAACTACAATGTTTGGTGCAAAAGAGATAATCAGATTAAAATGGGGATGCTGAGCCAGATGGTTAAAAAGTGATGTGGGAGGTGATTTGTGTGCACGGGTGTATGACAGCGAAATACAGGGACCGACAAAGAGAGTGAGTATATCAAGAGAAGCTTTGCTGGCTTTCAGCAAATTGATCACGTTTGTAGGAACTGATTAAGGTTTACAGCTTTGTGACAACACATGCATGCCTGTTACCATTGCCATATTGGTGAGAAAATAGAAGTGTGAATACAGTTAATACGCCAATAACAAATGTAGAATCTATTCAAAGTGAGGTCAATGGACAAAACAACGATATCCTAATCTAATCAAACATTTTCGTTTTCGTTAGAAAGGGGTGTATAATGTCTCGCATGCAAGCGAAGAAAACTGAAATGTTTTGTTTTACACTTTCTGGAGAGGATTTTGGCTAACGGATTACATCGCTCTCAAGTCATTTGAGTGCAAATGGAAGGATTTGGGAACATGGAAGTCGACAAAAAGGATGGATTTTAACACTCTAATTCTTATTCTCATTCAGAGAAATTACCATCGAGGTCCTGTCATACAGTACCCCCTCAATGAGAGTAGGCGTTGTTGCCTGCAAAAAAAAAATCATAGCCATTCTCTCTTCTGGATTCTGAAAGTACGCTGGATAGAGTCATGATGATATCACACTGTGTTTTAAAAATAACGAAGACCGAAATGGTTCTTTTGTCGGACAGAACTGGAATATTTCTGAAAAAAAAAATTCCCAGTTCCAATTACTTGGCCAGGCAAACGAATTGTCTTGTCATGGAGTAAAATACTTACAACTTATGTTATTATTTCTTGCTAATTGTCCTGATAATGAAAATTCAAAACAAATGACTGTGATAATCTGTGTTCTTATCAGATAAAAAAAGGTAAAAATAAAGCGAGAGTGCGGAACATTTTCGGAGAGTAGGAGGACGAAGAACAAATTGCACAGCAAATGTTACTGCAGATGAAACTCAGGCAAGTGTCGTGGAGGAAGGGTACAGAGGTGACCAAACCAATTGAAAGCAAAAACGTTGCACACTCCCATTCGGGGGGAAACAGAAAGTATCCAAGAACAGATCTGATTATTGTCCTTATTATTTGATTCACGTTAAACTCATTGAATAGTTTTCGTCTTAATAATCACAGAATTATAATAATTGGAGAGTATTCAGCTTTTTCGTTTTAACCAGTTATTCGTTGATCAGTATTATACTGAGTCTGTAATTATTAATCGACTATGATGAAAGTGTAGAGCTTAATCTGCAGAAAAAAAATATATAACAATTTAAACATCGTTACCATGTGAGTTCATTTCAATAATTTTTGTCGAAGGAAACGTGCAGACAACGAAGTTGAATAGGATATGTAGATTGGTGGATGTTGATCCAGATTTATATGTTTACCAAAATAAAAAGGATGCAACAAAATAAGGCATTGTTTGGAAATGTCAGCAGTTCTTGCAGCACAGAACAGACAACACAGAGCAGTAGAGTATAGCATCGGCCCTTCGGAACACGATGTTGTACAGAGCATTTCCCTTAATTCAATATCAAGGTAGCATACACACCCCTCAATTTACTGCCGCCCATGTCCTTGCCCAGCTGCTGCTTAATTGTCCCTAATGTCACTTACTCTACTGCCACCGCTTGCAGATCATTCTAGCACCCGGGACTCTCTGCTCAAAGAATCCATCTCTGACATCTCCCCACACCATCCCCCAGCCACCTTAAAATTATGACCCTAGTGACAGCCATTTCTGCCATGGGAAAAGGCTTCTGGCTACCTAGTTTATCCATGTCTCCCACTATCTTGCACACATCGAGCAAATCAGTTCTTTTCTTCCTTCGTTCCAGTGTGAAAAGCCTGAGGTCACTCAACCTCGCTTCAAAAGACAGCCACGCCATAACGGGCAGAATCCTGATAAATGTCCTCTGCCACCTCTCGAAGCAACCCCGATCCATCCTTATGTCAAATCGACCAGATTGCACACATTATTTCAATTGTTGTCTAACCAACATTTTATAGAGTTGCAACAATATACCGTGGCTCATGATATCAATCTCCCGTTAATGAGAGCTAAAACACCATACATGTTCTTAACGATGCTATCAAGTTGTGTAGCAACTTTGACAGATCAATGTACGTGGACCACAATATCTGATTGTTCCTCCACAATACGAAGAATTCTGTCTTATATCTTTATTCAGTATTCAAATTCAAGATTCCAAGATGAATCACGTTGCATTTCTCCAGGTTGAACTCCATCCATCACTTCTCATCACAGCTCTTTATCCTGTCAATGATTTGTTGTTGCTTGTAGCAGTCCTTGACACGATGCGCAACACCGCCAACCTTAGTGCTATGAGCATTTATACTCAACCACCCTTCCACTTCTGCATCCGAGTCATTTCTCTAATCAAACAACAGAGATCAGAGGCTCAATATCAGATCCCTGCGGCGCACAAATAACCACCCACCTAAAGGAGGAACGGTTTCCATCTATGACCAAATGTTGCCTTGTTGTGGCCAGTTAATTCTACACCCAGACAGCCAAATATCCCTGTATCCCATACCTCATAACAATCTGAATAAGCCTACTGAGGTGAACCTTTTCATGTGTCTTACTGATAACTATATACAGAATTTCCTCTGCTCGAACTTCATCAACCTGAGTCGTCACGTTCTCAAAAAACTCGATAGTGCTTGTGAGACATGCCCTACCCATGACAAAGCCATGTTGACTAAATTTAACCAATTATGTCTTTCCAAAATATATCTACGATATTTCGCAGAAACATTTCCAGTAACTTGTTTACCACAGACATGAAACTGACTGCTCTGTAATTCACTGGGACCTACCTATTTAGTTTCTTGAACAGCGGAGCAACATTTACCTCCCTCCACTCAGCAGGTACTAGTCTCGTCGAGAGTGAGGATGCAAAGGTCATGATCAGAGGGGCCGCAATGTCATTCTTCGCACTCTGAAGTAACCTTGGGCATATCTGTTCTAGCTCTGGCGACATATCTATCTTGACGCTTCCCAGAATGTACTGCACATGCACTTCGGAAATATCTTTGTTTAAATCTGCCAACGAGGTCCACGGTGCTCTCACTATTAATATTATCCATCTCTCTTGTGAATACTGAACCAAAAATCACATTTGAAGCCTTCCCTACCTATTCAGATTCCAGCATAAGTTCACTTCACTATCCATGATCGTTCCTACCGTCTGTCTGGATAATCTCTTATTCCTCACGTCCGTGCAGAACGCTTTTGAGCTTCCCCTAATACTTCCAGCCAAGGCTGTTTCATGTCATCGCATAGCTGTCCTCAGTTCATTTTCGAGTTCTTTCTTCACTACCCTGAAATCCTCTGAGGCTGCTCCGCATTCTTGCTTTCCCAAAATTACTTATACCTCCCTCGTCCTTTCGATGATAAGCTCCTTTACTCTTGTCATCCAACGTTCAATCACCTTACCATTCCTTGCCTGCCTCAGTGGGGAAAAGGTATTCAACACTGGCAGCAAGTACTCCATAACAACCTTCTCATTCATTTTGTACATTTCCTGTCGAACAATTGTTCTCAAGTTATAATCTACAAATGGCTAGAAATATCAGCACCTGTCTAATAGCCGTCTCGTTTGCACTCGTCCAGGTAATTACTTTCCCGTACTCCAATCCCTCTAATGGTTACAATAGATGTGAGGCTGTTGTTACTGTCACTAAAATATTCTGCCATCGAGATGTATGACACCTAGCCTGACGCGTTGCATAGCAGCACGTCTCATATGCACACGCCACCCCCCAACCCCCAGCACCAACCCACAGCCGGGAGATCTACATACTGAGTCAGCAATCCTTCTGAAACACATGTGACATAAACGGCTCCATCCAGACAATTTCCACCAAGGAGGCTCTAATCAATGTTGGGACATTGGACTCAACCAATACAACAACACTCTTACAGATGCATCTTTGCAAGATCTACTGCTCAATGTATACTTTCATGCTTCTGCTCCAGTGTGGGGCGGTGGGGGAGTGGGAGGGGGTGTTGAGGGGGGGCGTTTATAGAAAACGTCCAATAAATTGACTGCTCCTTTCCTGTTACTGAGTTCCAACCTTAATGGCTCAGAAGACAAACCCTTGTTTACAAACTCATTTTCTGTGTTTGTGATGCACTCTCCAATTAGCAATGCTATCCCCTTTTCCTTTACAATCCTACCCTTCTTAGACCTAAACCCTGTAAACTTCAGCCACCATCGCTGCCCCCGTGAAATCCATAACTACTTTCTCACCTCAGCATCGTGACGTCTGTGGAGTGAAAGCAGAGTTTACGTAGTAATGGGACTTCTAATAGATTGAATCTGTGTCAAAATGTGTTTGTGAAAGTGAGAACATATATTCTTGAATTGGAAAATAAATGCTGTTCAACGAGAATAAGATTCGTCTTTCCAGCAAGACGTTCTGAAAATGGAGACAAGAAATAATACACTGTAGTGAGCCACAAGATTAAATGCAGTTTACTTAAAATCCCTACGATAACTTTTCACACTGATATATATCACAATTATTCCCTTGAACAAAACTGAATGCTATACCAGGATTCCAGATCACCGCAATGAAAGGGTAGTAAATGGCAAACAGTATTAGTGATTTGCTCAGTTTTCATCAGGAACTCTTTTTCCATTCTGGTATGTAAATTTTTGAGTCATAAGTATGCATAATTGCAATATCCCGGATATAATTAGCTCATTTTTTTAAATTCTAAAAAATAAAATGCAGCCCTTGATGCAAACAGGATAATGTAGCAAAATTTTGCTTTTCTTTTCAATAAATATACTTTTTTCACGGGACCATGTTCAGATCTGAACTGGAATTCGAGAAATGAGATCTACTTCTGTAATGCCAAGGAATATAAGATGAACAGTTTCAATGCTAAAAGTGGCCACTGTAAGAGGATTATTGTCAGGGTAAATAGTGATGTTGGCAACTCATATTACTTACGAGAAAAGAGCAGTCAGGCAGCAACTATCGTGATGTCTTGTCAAGTTGTAAACACTCACTCATCTTCAACCATGCGATCACAGCTCACGAGGAAGTTGGTTCCACACTGTAGTGTAAGTATGCATTATGTTTTGTACGATTATTTGTATTTAGTGTGGCAGTTCCAGCTGAACACAAATGCTTTCTTTATCATTGAAACAACTTTATTTCTTTGTCATTGAATTCCAGCACTGATTGAAAGAGGTCAATGACATCAATATATGTATAAAGATTTATTTAATATTGTCACTTGCACGTTGGTATACTTAAAGCTGCAAAATGTCGCCATGCTGTGGCGCTATTTTAGATTACATAAACAAAGAAAAGTTTAAATTGCATAAATCAAAACATTTGGAATTAATTGATAAAGAATATTATTTTCACTGGAATAGCAATCCAATGTTTATTTCAGCACCTCAGTAATGTTGTATTGAATTTGAAGAAGTACAATTGCAGCCTAATTTATCCGTCGTGAGCCGGCCGTGTACATTCTGTTTGGTTTACTATGATCAAGTCATATCATCATCATTACCTTCCAATGTCCTGTTTCAAATCCATACTTGCATAAGCTCTTATAACTTTGCACTTTTATCATTTGCGTTGATCTTTTCTCGTTTATCATAGTGTAAATTAGTCACAGTTCTAAGATAAGTGCAGAAGATGTTGTGAATCTTGAACGGGTTCAGAGAAGATTTTCAAGCATTTTTCCAGTGTTCGAGGATTTGAGATATCGGAAGAGTTTGAATAAGCTAGAACTGTTTTGCCTGGAGTGTCGGAGGCTGAGGGCTGACCTTATAGTCGTTCATAAAATTATGAGCAACATGGCTATGATAAGTTGACAAAGTTTCTTCTTTGGGATGAGGGAGTGCAAAACTAGAGGAATAGATTTAGGTTCAGAGTGGAATGATTTAAAAGAGACTTAATGGGCAGGATTTTCACACAGGTGGTGGTGCGTGTATGGAATGAGCTGCCAGAGAACCTGGTAGAGGCTAGTACAATTGTTAAATTAAAAAGGAATCTTGGTGGGTATCTGAATAGGAAGGGTTTGGAGAGATATGGGCTAGTGCTGGCAATGGGATTGCATTGGGTTGGGATATCTGTTAGGCATGGATAGGTTGGACCAAACGGCCTATTTCCATACCGTGCATCTCTATGATTCTACAACGCTATGGCCAGGCAATTTCCTGATGAATGTGGAATATGGGTTGCTGAACATGTCTATAGTCCTCATAATTCGTTGTATTATAATAATTTCATTTCCCAATTTCCTCCGCTGTAACGAGAGAAATAGCAGTCTATTCAGTTCCTTTTCATAAATGAAATTCTCCATCACATTCAACGATACACTTTAACTTTCCAGAGAAATCTCCTCTGCACACGTTTCAGTAAAATCTAAACGCTCCTATTATGTAGATTGAGGAAAAGCATACAATAGTTGATTTGTGAATTGAATAACAGTCACTCAACAAAATCAAACCGGAAGTCTTCTCAACGGCGGTCGCCTTGTTCAAGGAGCAGTAAGAAAGTAACGTTGCATTTATTGGGGGCGATATTTGAAAAGAAGTTTATCAGACATCTCATAATTTTATCCAAGTTGGGAGCAGGATCAAGACACCAATCGATCTAACCCGACTTCCAATTCCTTCTCTCCGTTAGCCTGCAATATTTCCAATTCTGAAAGCAAGTTTGCCTTCTGGTACACTGTATGTGTTTTTGGAAACGGATGCTCCTTTATGTCCTCGGTGTTCCAATATTCTCCATTATAATTTCTAATCTGATGTTTATCATTGACCAGTGGGATTTCTCAATAAAAGAAACAGTCCAAGAAAGAGAATTTATGACCGTAAAAGACTATACAAGAAAATCTGCTTCCAGGATCCCGTTCTGTCATGAAATATGATCATGATCAAACCGATACTCATCGTGTCCGCTTTCCTATCTATCCAAGATCCCATGATTCCCCGACTGATCAAAACATTTTCTCTCTTAGTCTTACATATTCCCAAGTAATCTGTCCCCACAGTTCTCAGTGCCCAGCAGCTAACAACTCCCTGAGAAAAAAAAATTGCACTTTGTCCATAGTCTGGAATTGGTGCCCTGTCAATCTGAGACTGATTTTTCTGATCTTAGATTCTGTACTGATGGGAGAATGTCCTCATCGTGTTTATCCGAATGCTTCTTCAGAATTGCACCGATTCAAATGAAATCATCTGTTATTCGTTGAAACTCCACTGACTACTCGCCTAATCGTTTTTACTTTTTTACCAATTAGATAAGTCCTCTGTATCTTGGATCATCCCGGTAAACCTTCTCTGAACTGGCATGAACGGATACATTTTTTTATTCCAAGGTTAACAGAAGTTGCCGCGTTCTTCATGTGATTAGATTAGCCAAAATACTAAGCTTTAGGCTCAACACACTTGAGTCTAACATAGTAGTTGTAATACAAAACAAGAAAATTGGCATATTGGAAACCTATCTCGATATTATAGAAAATAATTAATATTTGATCTACTATTCCAATACAGCAGCAGGAACTTACGCAAAGCCAAATTTAGAATAACCAAATTGTTTGAAAGGAATAACCGGAAGAATGAATTTTGCAGTGGAAAAACTCTTCGATGTTGTTACATCTGCTGAGAGTGAGAGAGGGAGATAGAAAGTTGTATCCACAACGCCAACTTTAATAATCTAACGACGGAAAGTAAAAATCAAAACTATGCATCTACGTTAGCCTGAACCTAGTCACTCATGCTTCACTCAAATCTTCAACCACAATGTCAAACAACCAAAAGAAAACCATAAACATATTTTGAACACATCGCTACCATGTTCTAATCTACACCTTCATGAGTCCTTCATGTATGCAAACAACTTTAGGCCACCATCCCCTGCTTCATACAGCGAAGGCAATTCGAGATTATCATTCTAATTTACTCTCGATGCTGGACGCTTTGATTTGAGCCAACTTGATCACAGTCCTAATAGAGACAATAGTTTGGTATAAATTTCATTTCACTTGTGGAAAATTCTAAACGTAAATTGGAGAGTAAAGTCCTTTGTTCAAACAGAAGAGTTGGCAAATATTGGACCATGCTGTTCAGCCATTGCATGAGATTATGACATTATACACGTCAGAAATGTAGTAACTGTTCGTAGACTGATTCAACACAAGATGAACATTGACACACAGTGATAAATATGTCTGGAGTAAACTCTTAAGAAACAAAGGTAAGTTGTTACTCAACGGCCCAAGCAGATATCCATGCGTTGTTGAGATTATATAAACAAACCTGCTCTGACTCTTGCTTGATAACTGAATTCCTTAACGCCACAGGACAATTGATTTCACAGCAGCAGAGTTTACGGAATTAACATCGGGTAATATATGTCTTCAGACTATATTGTTAACACTAAATTTTAACAAGACGGACAACTTTTAATCCGAAGACAAGCTGCAGACTTGTAGTAATTTTGCTGAATGTTTCTTAAGCAATAATCATCAACCTTGAACACCTTGGGAAAAAAATGACAAGTTTGGCAATCATTAACGTGTCCCTTCAGAAGCAGAAGGACAAAACAGTTATAATAACCAAACACTGAGCAGTAAACCGTCGAAGAATAATCCTGTAGAATGACCGAACACTGGAACTATCCTAAACAAAACCACTGTAGGTTGAAGTCCTGGTCAGATTATGTCTATAAATATGGTGAAAGCTACGTTGTTTCCCTTCTTCATTAATGGTTACACGGGGGACTTAATATTTTGTTCCTTACTTGTTCGGACCTTGTACATCCATCTTACCTTAAGAAAGTACTCTGATCTATTATGTTTCAGTCCAAACTTAATAAACTCTCACTTGCTTGCATTAATATCTATATGGCACAGTTGTTCCCATTCACTATATTGACTCCTGTATTAAGTGTATGAATTATTTTAAACCGCCCATGGGGCTGTGTAACTTTCTGTCATCGGTAAATTTAGATATGAACCTCTCTACTTCATTGCACATGCCGTTATTAACCGATTGGCGCAAATGAGCCCAGACTGCATATCTCTGCCAGACATTACTGGTCACCGCCTGCTAACTTGTGGTCTGCTCATTAGCCTGAAACAATCATTTATCAATGTCTATTGGGAATGTATCGTTACTTCTGTGAGTTTCTACCTTAGTTAAAAATGTCTGTATGTTAATACCACTAATCACCACCACCATCCTGAGAACGGCACTTTTTATCCATCTTCTGCCTTCTGTAGATAGCCAATTTTCTATCCATACTCGTACGTTGTTCCTTTCATCATGGGCCTTGATCCATCTCCGCAGCCTCCTGCACCACTCCTTATCAAAGGCCTTCTGGAAGTCGAGACTGATAAAATCCGGTACTATCATTGCTCTAAGCTGCTCGTTAACGTCTCAAAGAAATCTAACAGTTTTGTCAGGCATGACTTCCACTTCATTAAACGATGATAACTTTGTCTCATTGTACCACATATTTCGAAGTATTCGGATATCTAATCTTTCCAAATAGAATGCAAAATTCTACTACCAATTTAGGTCAGGGCAATCAGCATGTAAATTCCAACCACCGCCCCCCGCCCCCCCCCCCCTTGTTTCCTACTTATATCTGGGGATACGTTAACGATTCTACAGTCTTCTGAGACACTGCCTCACTCTAGTTATACCTGGAAAATCACGATTAAAACATTTTTATCTCGTCATATATTTGTTTCAGAGCTCGAACCTATAGCAGATTGAGTTCAGGTGAATTGCTTAATAGTGTGGTGAACAGAACTGAACACTTCTCTGAACAAAAAAGAACAGTCTTCCTCCAAGGTATCAACCCTCCTGTTGTAATCTATGTCTCGATTGTTCAAGGCAAGCACGCTATTTCGGATAGATGGACACTTTATAGCCGCATCCTTACGAGAATGACAAACTCAAATTTGCTCTATAATACTTTCTATGTTGAGGATAATATCTATGCGTGCAATGTGCTCAAATCAGCCCGACGATGGGAAACTCATGTCATATGACCAAGCTCTACACCCACGATGTGTCAAAAACACACCAGCTGTCCAAACTCAACCGGCCTGAAACACAGCAGAACAGAACTGCCGCAGGATGCTCGGAGAAATAATGAATACTGCCAACACCCCACTGTAAAACTATGAAGAAGAACGGTCTGGGCAAGAAAATGCTCGTGACAGATCACCAGCGCTTCGTCACAGGCTAACTGCTGATTTAACTTAGCATGGTGCTGAAAGGTCTGAGAATAGATTGCCAGGTCAGCCAGTAAAATTACAGCCGGACTCTACATTTATCCCTGACGAAAATAACTAACACACATAGTCCTGAACTCTATGGACAACGTAACATGGCCAAAACACCTAACCTGCTCATTCTTTTGATTGTGAGCAGAAACAGGAGCATCCGGAGGAATGCCTCTTAGACACACTGGCGACTATGCATACTCCCCACAAACAGTCGCCTGAAGCTTGGGTCAAACGTAGGTCCCTGGCACGGTGAGGTAGCAGTGCTCACCCCAAGGCATTTTTTTCCTCTGCATCGCCACTTTTCCAATCCAGTCTGACGTTTATGTCACAGTTCAGGGATCCCAATTGTCTCTTTCTCGACATCCAATCACATTCACTACGCCCTATTCCACCGAGACACTACTTTGCATTGCTGAGGGTGTGATAGAGAGCACTTACATGGAGGTAGCCACATGTAAGCTACAGGATAAAGGTAGATGAGCGATCGTGAAAAAAAGGAAACAGAACCAGCTGACCATGCTGGGATCCCCTGTGCCCTTTCCCTCATTAATAAAATATGATATTGGACAGTGCTGAAGGTTTCAAACCGAGCGTAGGAAAGTTAGAGTGGTGTGTTCACTGGGAATGAGCTAGTTTTCTAAATTATATATCCCACCTTCCACTCTGTCTCATCCATCGATGCGATTGAAATCCATTCAACCCAATCACTT